>NC_068946.1:39511254-39795803 GCF_026419915.1 Harpia harpyja
GTGAAGTGGGCTGATGTTCCCATGGGCCTGGGGTTGGTGGTCAGGCCAGGCAGCCATACGGCCAGAGTGAGGATGGCTGAGTGTGAGCTTGCAAGCTAATGGGGCTCCCCTCCTCCTTGTGCTAGTTATCAGGAGTGCTCAGTCATCAGGCAGTTAATGCAACACACAACAGGCCTTTTCTTCTTAACTGTTAGTCCTGGCTCCTAGGGAGGGGTGAAATGGCCTTGGGGCAGGTGGGCAACAGAAGCTATCCTGAATCCCATTAAAACATTTAACACCTGCTGAATCGTGCCATTGTCTGGAAAATAAAGGGAAGGGAACAAAGCTGCTCTTGGTCTTCCCTGCTGGGGTATCTGCAAGGCTCTGCTGTCCCATTGCAGCTCAGGAGCCTGAATCCCCTGCGAAGACCCACTTGGCATGGCTCTGTGTCCATGGGGGGAAGATGGCAGTGTTAGGGGACAGTCCCCTGGACCCCTTGTTGCAGGTGTGCACAGCCCCTGGTTGGGATCAGCCCCTTCTCTCCCTGTACTGAGTATTGGGTAGGAACCTGGAACAGTCCTGCCCCAACTAGCCTGCAGTGTCTGCACAGGCAGGGCAAAGTCAGGAGAGCAAAAACATGAAGGTGATCCTCCCAAAACCCTTGGCAGAGCTGGGCAGAGACCCTTCGCCCCTGGCTTCCCATGTTGGAGATGATAGCGGGCTTTGCTGGCTCAGCTGTGTTGCTTTAGTGTTTGGGAACAAGGACTTCTTAGTCCATGCTCAGGTCAGGCCAGGGCACAATGGTGGCTCCTGATGAACAGGAGAAGTGCTCTGATGTGAGCTAGTCAGTCCTCATGGGACGGTGAGGCAGCACAAACCGTCGGCTGCTGCAAGAGGAGGCTGAGCCTGCTTGCGCTGGGGCCAGCCCCACTGAGTGCATGAGCTGGGGCTTGGTCCCAGCGCTGCCTGCCTGCCAGGGAAGAGCACACGCTGGTAGATGCTGCTCTGGAGATGCCAGGGCAGGTGGAAGACATTCCCTGGGATAGCTGTCTTGTGCAGGACACTCTGCAAGCTCAAGGGACCTGCTTTTCTCCCATTTTCCATAGGGCAGCCCTGCAAGGGCAGTCTTTGCTCTTATTTTGTGCATGTTGGGGCCCTGCCCTTGCAGGAGAGAGGTTGGAGTGAGAGAGCACTTCTGACACAGCACACAGGCTTGGAGGTGTCCGCTGAAACTACAGCAGCACCGGTGGGGTGTTTGGGATTTTTCTGGCTTCTCCGGAAAGGAGGGAGCAGCCAGGCAGCCTATGCCAGGAGCTGCTGCTCTGCTCTGCCGGTGCATGGCCCAGCAGGGAGAGGCGAGAGTCCTGCCCAGCACGTTTCCCATGCTGGGAAAGAAGCGGACAAGCTCGAGAGTCAGGGCCTGTGTAGCGCCAAAAGGAGAGGGAACACCACATTTCCTCTTAGCACCACAACCCAGGGCAGGGGTGGCTCTCCATTTCCTTTGCTGGCAAAACTACTGGAAAAGAGGATCAGGACAACCGAGGGCAGCAGGTTGGCATCACTCCAGCTCATTCCCGTGCCAGGGTCTGCTGGGCTGGGAGCCCCAGAGACAGCAGCAGGCAGGAGGGATGGAGCCTGTCTTCCAAACTCCTGACTCTGAGAGGGACAAGCTTCCAAGGAAGAAGAGTTGGGTGGCAGTGGCCAATAAGGATCTGCAACTCTCCACTTACATTTGGGAAGCCACTGCAAGCACACACCAGCTCTGGAAAGGACAATGGTGGCAGTTTCTAAAGCACACCCAAGACCAGGATACCTGCAGGTGTCCTCCATAGGGGTTAAAGCAGCGTTACCCCCTTTCCCACCCGCAAACACACCTATCTACACAAACAAACACGCCAGTGCACTTGCACAAAGGAGATTCTCCTGCCACCGCAGCTGCACTTCATGCTCTGTTATCCAGGGAGCTGCGGGTGCCAGAGTAACCCAGAGAGATAGCCCGGCTCCTGCTGGCTCCGGCTGAGATCAGCTGAGGGCTATCAGGGCTGAGTAGTGTGGCTGGGTGCTACAGGAGTGTGTTTAAACTTCTCATGGGCTCTGCACACTGCTCCCAGAGCCGGTATGGGGGTGCCTGCACCGGTTACCCTGCTAGGGAGTGACACAGCCGGGATGCGGGAGAGTGGTGTGACTTTGGGATGCAGTGACCCCACGGGGAGGCATGTGCACACGGAGTGAAACACATCCTGTTCTTGTGGCTGCGTTAGGAGAGCTGGCTCCTGGCCCATGTGGCTGTGCTGGAAACGCTCCCAAAGAGAGCGAGCGGAGGTGGTTTTGTTGAGCTCTGCTTTGCTGTCCGGCTCAGAGGTCTGTGGGCTCCTGCCGATGAAGCGTGCGTCGTCCTGATGAGCCCAAGGGGTCTTCCGCATGAGTGGGGGGGTTGGGGTGAGGGCAACGGGGGACCTTGCCATCACCCGCACTCCGTGTCAGGCTGCATAGGATAGGCAGTAGCTTTCCTTTCCAGCCCTGGGACCTTTCCGCTCCCTCACCTTTCAGCAGCCCAAAGCACTGCAAGCAAGCGGCCCCCACCCCAGAGCTGCCCAGGTAGGGTACCCCCACACCTGCCTCCCCCCTCACCCCGGCTGCAAAGTGAGCCAGGCAGGTGGGTGGAAAAGTGACAGCTGGTGTTGTTCCAGTGCAGGTTAATGAATGTCTCCTCCTCCCCACCCCCCCCTCCCCACCGCCCGCCCCAGCACCCAGGCTCCTGGCTCCTATCAGCCCATCAGGCTCCCATTAACAAAGGCAGCCCTGGAGAGTTTGCATAGAGACCTGCTCTGCCTCTAATCTAGGTGGGCTAATCGCCTCCCTTGCCCAGCCTGCCTTCCCTGGGTCAATATTTGCTCTGAGCAAACACAGAGCCGTGACAGGTGTGCTGGGGAGAAGGCTCGCCGCCGCCAGCCCAGCCCTCTCGCCTGTCTCTGCTCAGTCACATCTCTCCGGCCCCCCGATCACCGGCCAGCCAGCGCTATTTTTATCAGGGCTATAAAAGCCCCATCCAGCCGGCGTCACCCTCATTTTCTGCTCGTGAGCCGGCAGGGGAAGGCGAAGCCGCTCACCTGCCAGCTGCCAGCGTGTCACCGGAGCCAGGTGAGGTGCTGTAGCCCGGCACACCTGGGCCGGGGTCCTGCCCGCCCGGCCGGGAGCAGGGTGCTGGGCATGGAGGACACCCTGGGGGCTCCACTGAGACAAGGACTGGGAGCCTGCTGGCACCCCTGAGCTCCCGGGAGGGAAGGGGATGGACTCGGGGGACACCGTCCCAGCTGTCCCCTTCCCTTAAACTTTTCTCTCCTCTCTCACCTGTATTTTCTGATCCTTTCTGTTCCCCTCCCCTTCTCCATTTACTTTCTTCCGTCCTTCCTTCCCTGTTTTCCCACCCTTCCTCCCCACCCTGCCGTGCCAGTTTAACCCGCCCCTGGTCTGTTTGGCTTTCCCAGGCAGCAGGTGTCAAGCATCCACCTTCCGGACTTTACCCCCAGAGGAGCTGGTTTGAAGCAGCGGGCGCAGCAAGGACACCGGCTCCCAGCCTGGAGGGACCCAGCTCGGGAGCAAAGATGGGGAAGGGGCTGCCGACAGTCCGCAGCAGAGCACTCCTCCAGCCCACGCCGTCCGAGCCCAGAGCAACTCTGCACTTGCCTGGCGTCGAGCCCCACGTGCAAGACCTGACCTGAACGTTTTGTTCGTTCGGCTCGCGTTAGGCAGGTCCAGCCCATCTGCAAGCGCGCGGCCGGTGCACACACGCGCCACACCACCCGCACACCGCTGCAGCGTGTCCCGTGCACCTGTGACCCGCAGCCCAAGTAGGGAGCGCACGCTTGCTTGCAACTCACACAGGACATGCAAGCTGGTTTGCAGCACGCGTGCCAGGACGAACGTACAGCCTGTGTGCGGAGCACACAAGGGACATGCACAACATGCAGTCTTCACCCAAATACGTGCATGCAGCGTATGACCTCTGCGTGGCACATGCATGAAGCGATGGACAGGCAGTGCACACAGACGATGAAATCCACACCCAGCATGCACAAACACCATGGGACCTGCGCATGCGTGGGACATGGGACCCACGTGGCATTGGTACACATGGTGTTTCCAACAGAGCTTTGCAGGCTGTGATGTGCAGGACCCATGTCCGTGTGCCCATGGCATGATGGGCACGTGTAACATGCTAGGCACGCGCATCCCACCTGCACAGCTGACCGCTGCCTGCAGCAGCCTGCTGGGGAAGGGCAGCCTGGCCCTTGCACCCTGGCAGCGCTGCAGAGCCGTGGCAGGCACGGGGAGCCCTGGCAGCGCTGCCCTGCCCTGGCACAGCGCTAGCCCAGGGTGGAGCTCGGCGGGCTCTACCAAATGCCCAGGTAGGTCTCAACAGTCTGCTGGCACCAAGGGAGCTGTAGCTGCTGACACAGTGCAGGCGGTGGGGAGGGAGGGCAGGAGCAGGCAGGGGGGAGCAAGGCAGAGGATGGGGGGATGTCGCATCCTTTCCCGCACACCTCTGCCCAGGTTCTCTCCCAGGAGCTGCACTTCCCAGCCCTTCCACGGTCCGCCTGCCTGTGCACTGGGCTGCCCAGGGCAGGTGTTGCCTGCTGCTCAGCCTCACCCTGCGGGCCAGGTACCAGCTCTTGCTGGTGGCAATCCCTCTGCCTATGTTTGCTGTGGAAGGGTATGGCGGGGGGAGACCTGACAAGCTGGGAGGTGTTTTCCAGGACAGCCCTGCCCACTGCCTGCCCCACTCTGAAAGCGTGGTGCAGCTCTTAACCTGGACTCCTGTCCCATCCCGTGTCCTGTCCCCATCCCCCTGCAGCCAGCACAGAGACATTCGGAGCCCAGGGCTGCTCCTAGCACCGTGCAGGCAGCAGGGAGTCCTGGAGAACTAAGAGATGGGACAGCAATGGACTTGCTTTCCTCCCACCCCAGGCTGTTGTCTTGGGGGGAGAGGCAAAATGCCCCACACCACCCTGCCTGGCCACGTCTGCAATTTCTCTGACATCCCCAAGCGCGCTCCTGCCTGCCCTAGGGATGCTGCTCCCCGGCAGGCACAGGCGCATCTCTTGCAGCACAGGATCCAGCTCTAGCTCTGCCGTGCTCAGGGATACTCTGAGTTTACAGGTGGGTCCTGAGCCCTCCCTGCAGCCTCCCCGCAAACACTGCGAAGGCTGAGCCCAGCCCTGCAGTATGGATGGAGGAGAGGCTGGAGGTGAAGAAGCCCAAGAGTGTGCCAAGGGACAGGATGATTCCTGCTGCTTTCCCTTGTCTCCATCTGATCCATGCACAGGACAAGGCTCAGCATCCCCTGCCCTGGAGCAGGAGAGCCCTGTTCCCTCCCTGGGGTGCCCCTGCAAGGGATGGAGATAAGGCACCTGCTGGGCTCCCTGCCTGACCAGATGCTTGGAAAGTTTCCAACAGGTGGTGTGGGAAAGCACCAAAATCAAAAAGCATCTCCAGGGGTGCTGAGCTTCCCACATCTCTCCAGAGCCTAGTGCCCGTCCTAGCCTGGGAACAGCCACCACACAGTGTGGTGACTGGCCATCACATTGGCCCCAGGCCCCTTTGGGCCATGTCTCTGGGCTCTGTCTCCTGCCACCAAGTCTGGCAAAGTTGAAAAGCTCAGAAAGCACAACACATCCCCCAATATGCAGAGCCCCCTGCAGCTGCCCCACTCAGGCTGGGATCAAACAGAGCATGATTAATAACTCTGAGCAAAGCCAGACCCTGCTGCCCATGCTGCTCCAGCTGCCGCACGTGCATCCCTGCGGGGGCAGAGCCCGGTGGAGATGGTATCTGGCAGAGCAGGGCTGCGGAGGTGCTGCCTGGCTGCCTCGCTCTCCCTCGGTGGCTCCACACACCGCTGGGCTGCCTTGTGCCCTAGCACAACCTGGCACCCTGTGGGACCCATGTTGCACCCTGTAGATAGACCAGATGCTCCAGAAAAGCATTTTTTTTTACTTTTCAGGGTATCCAGGCAGCAACCGGGGAGCCAGACCCTGCACTGGCACCAGCAGCAGGTCTGTGAGCAGGGCAGCATGTGTCCCAGCAGAAGGGGTCAGCTGCAAGCAGCAACACTAGCAGTTGCCCCCTCGCCATCTTCCCAGCCTGCTTTCGCTGTCCCAGCTCTGCCAGCTCAGTGGCACTGGGAAGCCGTGACACCCTTCAAAGCTGGGGGTGGCCTCAGGAAGCTACATTGCCCTACAGGCTGTGTTGGCTGGGGAACAGCCCTCTGGCAGGGTTAGCACCCAAGGGTGAGCTGATCCCCAAGCTGGGCAGAGCCAGTGGCTTTAAACACCCACATCTCCCACGTCAGAACCAGCACCAGTGCCAAGGGCTGCGCCAGGCTGGCAGGCTTCTGCCTGCACTGTGCTGTGCTGTCCTCCCACCCCCCAGGCCCTGCGTGGCCATCTGCATGGCTTTGACGACCTGGGGACCTGGGCTGGGGATTTGCATGGTGCAGCTCTGCATGGGGAGGCTTTGCATGGGGAGGGCAGGGTGCAGGAGGAGCGCCGGGGAGGCAAGAGTGTCCGGGTCTGCATTTGCATATAGGTGTAGCTGCATACAGGCGTGTGTGTGCACATATGTATGCGTGTGTATTTGCATATGTGTTTATGTGTGCGCATGGCTGTGTGTGTGTGCCATCCCTGGGTTGGGCAGGCGGTGCATCTCGCTGCTGCATTCACTGCCCCGTGTGTGCATGCGTGCGTGTGTGCTCCTGCTGAGCGAAACGCTCGCTGCTCCGTGTCCTGGTGTCCGTCCATCGCGTGAAGGTGTGGGTGTGAGCAGAGGTGTGCACCGTTGCTGGCTGCCTGCAGGGTGTTGCCTGCGGGCTGCGTGTCCTGCCCAGCCCGGATGGGGTGTGCCATCCCCGGGCAGGCACTGCTTTGCCGCAGGATGTGGTGGAGGCAGCTGGTGGCCCTCTGCACGCCAGTGCTCTGCGGGGATCAGCCCAGGGAGCTGCCGCTGCACACAGGGCTGTGTGGGCACCCCAGGGGCTGAGCACCAGGGTTGTGTGGGCACCCCTATACCTCAGCTGTCCCTTACCCAGCCTATTCGCCATGGCTCTGTTGTGCCTGGAGGAGATGCCCAGGCTGAGCAGAGGCTCCCTGCCCCTGAAGGTCACTCTGTCCCAGCACTGCTGCGGGTACCCAGCCAGCTTGCACAAGGAGACTGAGACTGCTTGCGTCTCTGGGGCTGGGCTAATGTTGGAGTTCAGGGTGCTGCTGAGCAGCCCCTGGTTGTCTCCAGCCCATCAGCCTGCTCCTGGCCAAGGCAAGGACCGGGGCAGGGAGCATAAGGGACTGTCCTGGCTCTGTGCTGGGGTCCTGTACTCCCTCTGCCAGGCTTCAGATACCATCCCCAGGCAACAGGTCCATCCCATACATTCCCCCCCAACTCGGGGGCTGAGGCAGCCTTCAGCCCAGCTGGCTCTGGAGCAAGCTTATTATTGCTATTTGCTGGGCAAGGTGGAGGGGAGAGGTGGGTCCCAGGCATAGAGCTGCATCCTGCCATGGTGAAACAACAGCAGCTCTGCCCACCCCCAGCCTGTTCTTGGCCGTGGGGAGCATCGGGCACAGGCTGGGTACAGCCTGGCATCATTCCACCTGCACCCACAGGCCATTGGGGTGAGGGGATGGGGTTTTCCATTGCCCCAGGAAAGGGCTCTGAACAACCATGAGTGAAGGGGGTAAGGGGGGGCCCTGATGAAGGACTCACAGTGCTAGAGGAAGAAACCCAGAGCTTGCACTATTCCTGTGTCTCAGAGTGCATCAGCCCCATCCTCCCACGGGGCCTCTGGGGAAGGGGTGAGTGATGGGGCTCCCCTCTCCCGGGCCAGCTGGTGGCCCCAGGAAGTGCGTGGGCAGCCTGCCCACGGGATGGACATTGAGCAGGGTGCCAGGGCCGCTGCTTCTGGCCCAGCTGTTGCCATCTTCAGGAGCCCTGAGGCAGGATGTTCTGTTCTTGCCGCAGCGCCTGGCTCGGCCCCCGCCTGCGCTGCCTCTGCAGAGCTGCTGGAGGAGGGGAGCCACCACTGTCAGGCTTTTTGTCTGCCTCCTGGACGAGCATCACCCTGGCTCGGGGTGCCTGGCACTACAGATGTTGCCGACAGAGGAGTGGAGGAGCAGCGGGGTGGAATGGGACCTTGGCCTTGCGCTGGCTTAGCTGGCATCGCCTACCTGTGGGGCTGAGGGAGCTGGGGAGGGGAGGTCCAAGGACATCCCCCCCCAACCCTGTCCTTGCACCCTGCACCCCCATGCCAACACCCCAGGTGCTATAGGTAAAGCTGGGACCTGGGAAACTGTGCTCACCCCATGGTGCCCCTCCAAATATGGTACGATGTACTGAAGGAGATGCACCTGCAACTGCATCCAGGATGGGCTGGGTGCAGGGTTGGACATGGTTCTCCTGTCTCCATCACCACTCCCCTGGGACTGGTCTGCACTGGGCACCAGCACGTTTCTCCAGGACACTGTAGCTCTGGGGTGCCCTGGGGGTGCCAGCCTGAGGTCATCTGGGGTAACAGGCAGGTGGTCACAGTGGCTGGCACCAGCGGGCTCCATTTTGGGTCGGGATCTGGACCCAAGGACCAGATACCAGCTCCTCTGCCCCAGTGCCTGGCGTCCCCATCTGGGTAGGGTATGATGGATGGGGGGACACACCTGAGGCTGCAAGGGACCTGTCACCCTCGGACCCCTTTTGGAGCAACCCAGCTGGGTTTTGTCCCGCTCTCAGTCCCATACAGGGACTGGGCCAGCCTGGGGATGCAGCAGTTGCCATCTGCTCACACCCAGGCTGTAATCCACAGGCAGGAGGTGAGCAGCTGGTGGAGCCTCCCTGACCTTCAGGTGGGATTAGTCCCCATGGGAACAGTGGGGAGCAGGCAGGTGAAGCCACGGCTCCCCCGGCAGCTTCTGGGGACTGAGCAAGGCTGGCAGAGCCAGGGGACCGAGCACACCCCCACACCGGGGGCAGCCTGCAGCTGGGGCCAGGTAGGGGCCACGCAGGGCAGGTCCCGGATGGGTGGCAGGGGTGAGCCTGTGTCCCTGGGAGTATCCTTGTCTTGGTGGGTATTTGTGGGTGCATCTCTGGAGTTGTGGGTGCCACAGGGCAGAGTGGGCACCGACAGTCCCACAGGGAAGGGGTGAGCAGCGTGCCCGGGGGTGGCCAGAGTGCTGGTGGGGACAGCGGGTGGGCAGGTCTGGAGAGCCAGTCCCAGCAGGGGTACTGGTGGCTGGCTGAGGGCCATGGGTGCACGGGGAGAGTGGAGGCTGGGGTGAGGGGTCCTGCATGGAAGACCACCTCAGCAGGCCATTGGCTACCCCTTGCACTGCAAGTGGCTGTGCCTTCCACCGCATCCCTGCCCTTCTCCGGCCATTGGTGATGGTTCCCAGAGACCAGTCAGTATCTTGGTCCCCAGTTCCCATCAGGGTTCCTCTCCCACTGCTTGCTCACCCTCAGGACTCATCCTGCCTTGGGTGCAGCAGGAGTTGGGGCAGGTACCCGCCAAGCTCTGCCCCAGGGGAGCCTGAGAGTGCCTGGGACTTCTCCAGCCCCTCCGGGCACAGAACGGCTGGCAGCCCGCAGTGTGCGTGTGTGCCTGTGTGGGAGCTAATCCCAGCAACATCTGCCAGGCTGTTTGCGATCCCGGGAGTTTCCGGCTGCGGGGAGGGGACGGCTGGGTGCGCGGGGGACACGTGTGTGCGGGGTGGCTGGCGTGTGCCAGAGCCCCCTGTGCAAGGCAGTGCCTGTGCAAGGAGGCTTCTGTGGCAGGTATGTGCCTGCACACCTGTGTCCTCTGTAGCCAACAAGGTCCCAGGAGGGGACAAGTGCCACTGGGGACCACAGTGAGCCCCTCAGCTCTGGGATTTGGGGACCCAGTGGGTGGAAGTGGGGGTTTTGGCTGGGATTTACCAATCCTGGTGTGGCCATGTTCAGAGCAGCCCCAAAGGGGAGATGCTTGGGGAGGGAAGGGGGGTGTCTGCATCCTTGCCCATGAGGATCATTTCCCAGGGAAATGAGGCTGCGGAGAAAGGGGAGCAAAAAGGAGCAGTGGGGCTGGGTGGGGGGAATGACACACTGCCCCTGATCTAATCAGCCAGACCCTGCAAATAAAAGCCACCTGTTTTGGCCCTGGCAGCAGGAAGCCATCCCCAGAACAAACAGAGTACCAGGCAACTGGGAGAAAGACAAACAGGGGCCGGCACCAGCTCCATCTGCTCCTGCTTGGCCCAGCCTCTGGACCTCCAGCCCCTTGGGGTGATGGTGCAGCCCCCAGCGGGTTTGGGGACAAGGAGAGAGGGGCTAGTGGGGCTCATAGGGGTAGCCAAGGCTCAGCCCACAGCATCAGCCAGATGCAGGACCACACACAGCTGTGCTGGCCTGGTCAGCTAACCCAGATACTCATAACAACAGTGGGAAAGGCAGCACGCTGCCATAAGCCCCAGATGTGTCCCAGATGTGGTAACAGCATCAGGATGCCCGGACAGCCCCTGCCTCACCTCCCTCGGGGCTGCCTTTCAGCCTGCCCAGCCCCCCAAGCCGTGCACCATCCCGGGACCAGCGCCTGCACAAGGCACAGGGTATAACCCCATGGCCGGGGACCACGCGTGGCATGGTCCAGGCTTGGCACGGAGCGCTTGGGCGACCGTCTCCTCCCACTGTGCCCCGGGGCTGCCGGCCTCCCGCCCGCGCTGCGCCCGGTGGCACGGAGAAACCCGATCTGTTTTGCTAGCGCAGGGAACAGGCTGAGCCGGGAGCGACGCAGGGCCCTTATTAAATTAGCCTATGCAGGAGGACCTGGGCGAGCGCTAACCAGTTCCCAGAGCCAATATTAGCAGCTGCCCTTGAGCAGAGTCGCTGCCTGCCCCCGCACCAGCCTCCCCCTGTCCGTGTTCCCCGCCGGGCAGGTGTGGCTGGGGGCTGGCAGGTGACCCAGCCACGGGGATGCTGGCTGGTGACAGGGAGTGCCCAGAGGTGCTGGGAGATGCCCCAGGGAGGCCAGGCTGCTTCAGCATCCTGGGGTGCAGTGGGGAAGGCCCCTCGGTACAGCCCCTCATGGGTGACCCCCCTGATCCACTGTCCCTGGACGTGGTTGTGGCTCCAATGTGGATGCCCCGACTGCCGACAGGGAGTGAGGCATATCCCAGCATGTGGGACACACTGAGAAGCGAGGAAGGGACACAGCCTGCATCTGGGGGTGGGTTTCTCCCCTGTGCCCCCCCCCCAATGCTTTTATCCAAAGGGCTGTATGGGGGTGACTGAGCTGCCTGCATGCCCCTCATGGGACGACACCAGTGACCCATAGATCCTGTAGCACACTACGCAGTATCCCACACGCACATCCCATAATAGCCCACAGCATCCTACATATCCTGCTGTACCCCACGCCCTGGGGCTCTGTAATACACCCCATAGTGCCCTGCACCCCATAACCCCAGACTGCCCTCACACCCTGTAGCACCCCAAGCTAACCAGTGCCTCGCGACTCTGCTCACACAGCCCAGGCGAGGGGCAGCAGCGGCGTGGGGGGACCCCGCAGTGCGCTAGCTCTGCATCTTGCCCCACCTTCCCCAAGGTATTGGCTTCCCTAAGGACTGCCCAAACCTGTCCCCCAGCACTTTGAGGGATGTCCCCAGGCCACCAGGCTGCATCCCCAGGGGTCTGCTTACCCCCATGCACCCCCTTCCCTCCCCGGGGAGCATCCCCATCCCTCCCTCCACCCTCTGCTCCCCCAGGCAGCACCCGGGGGTCTCTCCCCGCCCTGCTACGAGCACCCAGGGCGTCGCAAGCTGAGGGTCGCCTCCCCAGCGCCCGTCTCCGTCCAAGGGCCACCTACGTCCCTTAGCTGGAGCCAGCTCCAACCGCTGCCAGGCTGCACCCTCTGCTGGGACCAGCAGGCATCGGCGCAGCCCCGCACCGAGCCTCAGAGCACGGAGGGAAGGAAATGCTGCCCGGCGTGTTGTCGTCGAGCAGTGGGGGACGACGACACGAAGAGCACCCACGAGTCCTGCCCGCAGCCCGTCCCTGCTGTCACCTCTCAGTCCCCAATTCTTGCTGAGAACGGGGCAGCAATGCCAGGCGTCCTAACACCATCCCCAGCTGCCCACACTGCACCCTCCATCACTGGCACTGCCGGGCTCTCTTGGGATGCTGACACCCGTGCTCAGGACCCCCAGGAGGGCTGGGGTTTTCCTGGGAAGGTTTGGGGTGCTCTGGGCCAGCCCTTGCTCAGAGGCCAGCATGGCTCCTGCCCAGCTGAAGGTGGGGAATGCCCAGCCTCACTGCAGGCTGCACAGGGATGCTGCAAGAAATGCTGCTGCCAAGAGACCCAGGATTTCACATCTCGGCAGGGCACTCTTCTTCCTTTCCAGCCTGTGCTGGCCTCATCCAACCCAGGTCCTGGTCAGAGGCACTGAGGATGTCTGCATGGCACGGTGCGGTCCCAGGCAGGGCTGGTCCTGCTGCCTAGGTGAAGGACATGGGTCTGCCCCAAAGCTGGTCCCCTCCAGCTGTGCACGGTGTCCCCTGTCTGGGTGGGAGGTATGTGGGGAGCACAGAGAGCCCTTTGCCAGGCCAGGGGATGTGCCCAGGGCATTGCAAGCGAGGAGCGTGTACCTGGGGTCCATCAGTGCCTGGTCCAGAGCCAACACAGGAACCTCTGCAGGGTGTTGCACATCTCCCAGAGCATGGACAGACCAAGCCGCGACAATGCTAACGTCTCCACCACCCCTCTCGCTCACCCTAACCTTCTCCCACCCCACACGGAGCCCTGCCTGTGCAGACTGAGGCCCTGCCCTGCCAGCTCAGGACATGCAAGGCAGAGCCTGGTCAGAGGAGGGACCACAGTGGCAGGGCCCCAGGCAGAGGGGCAGATGCAGCCCCAGGCGAGCCCTGCATCCCAGTGTGAGGACATCAGTGCCCCTCAGCTCCCAGCTGGCAAATCCCCGCTTCACCCTGGCACCTCCTTCCCACCAACCTCAATCCTGGCAAAGGCTGCGGGTGCCCTGGGAAAGGCTGGGTCCCTAATCCCCGGGCCAAGCAGGGACATTGTCCAGGGGCAGAAAGGAAAGCGGTGCGTCAGGCCCTTTGCCCATTGTGCCCTGAGCCCCTGCGCAAACACAGCCCAGCACTTTCATTGTCAGCCCTGCGAGGCACGGGGGGGCTGCTCTCGCCACACTGCCTAACTGGAATGGACAGCCGGAGTCTGGGGTGGGTGCGTACCCTGTCCCCCCCCCCATCCTCTGCCTGCTGACACAGCGCCCTGCCCGCCTGCACCATCGGCACTTCGGCGCCCGCCTATAAAGGGCGAGGGGAAAAGCCGGCACCGGCACCGCCACCTTCGCCTCTGTGCCCTGCCGACCAAGTAAGTACCAGGCTGTGAGCCTCCAAGCCCCCCCACTGCACAGGCGCTGCCACGCTCCCTTTGCTCCCCCCCACACCAAGCCCTCCCACCCAATGCACACTCTGGGGAAGGGCAAGCCGTGGGGTGCTGCGTGGCACAGCAGGGGTACCCTGTGCGGGCAGGAGGGAGGCTGGCACCCATCTTTGCAAGAGCCAGGCTGCTCTGCCCCAGGGCTGCACCCCGCACCCGTGTCTGAGTCGGGGCCGCTGCCACCCCCCCTGCACCGGATACAGTGCCGCTGCACCCAGCCGACCCCAGGAGTCATCGCAGGGAGCTTGGGAGCAGAGAAAATGAGGCAGCCCTGGGTACATCACATGCAGAGATGGGGCATCGCAAGTGCCCCTGCAACTTGGGGGTCACCGGACGGAGATCCCCTAGCGCCAAGGGAAAAGGAATGGGAAGCATCCCCTTTGACAGCCTGGGAGGGTGAAGGGACAGTGGCATAGAATATGTGAGGGCAGCACCACCAGCACCCCAGGCTCAGTGGCAGGCAGTGGGGTGGCTGGGGACTGATGGCGGGCACCTGCCCGGGGTGATGCGTGGGGCTCTGCCAGCAGCCAAGCGACCCGCATGACCAGCAGCGAAGCCATGGACACCCTGGGGCAGTACAAGATCACGGTGTGGGAGGAGGAGAGCTTCCAGGGCAAGCGCTGCGAGTTCCTCATGGAGTGCCCCAGCATCATGGAGCGCGGCTTCCGCAAGATCCGCTCCATCAAGGTGGAGTCTGGCCCGTAAGTGTCCCACCAGCCCTGCGGCCCCTTGGCACACCCTGCTCCGGCAAACCCACTGCTCCCAGGGGACTGTTGGGAGCTGCTGAGGAGCCAGGACACCCGGGTCCTTCCTTGGCTCCAACACAGCCTCATCGTGCGACCTCCGTCCCTGTGCTCCTTGCATGGTGCCTCAGTTTCCCCATCTGCAAAGCAGGGAAACCCTGCCGAGCCGAGGCGTGGGTCGGAGGCAACGGTGTGGCCCTGGGGAGAGGGGTTCCACTCTCAAAAGGGACATTTGCTGCTAGCAAGGACCCCGACCTCCGTGACAGACCCACACCCTGCCAGGATGTCTCCGTCCCCTGCACGGGAGGGAGAAGCCAGCCCTGGGCTGAGCCTGGGGGCTGTGCTGCACACCCCTGAGGGCTTTCCTCCTCTCCCCTCCAGCTGGGTGGGCTTCGAGTACCCCGAGTACCAGGGGCAGCAGTTTATCCTGGAGAAGGGTGACTATCCCCGGTGGGAGGCCTGGAGCGGGAACAGTGGCTACCGGACCGAGCACCTCCTCTCCTTCCGGCCCGTCAAGTGCGCAGTGAGTTACGGGGACACCGGCGCGGTGCGCTCGGGGCAGGCAGAGCCTCCCCCTGGCAGCCCAGCACGGAGGGAAATGAGGGACAGACAGGAGGACGGGTTACGTGGGACATGGGATCGAGGGGTGAGGTGCGCATGGAGGTGCTGTGAGGTGGAGGGGAGGCTGCACCCACTGGCTCCTGCCTCCCTGCAAGGATCCTGGCATGGTCTTTAGGGCTAAAATTTAGCCTGAAAACACCATCCCAGCTCCTTCTGCTTTGGGCACTGGAGAGCCACCTCCCAGGCTGGGGTCTCCAGGCCTTGTCCCCCCGCCCCAGATACCCGGGGACGGGCTGAGCAGAGAGGAGCTGGCAGGACCGCAGGGATGCTGGGTGTGCGGGGTTCATCCCCCTCCCTCCTGGGGTACCCGAGCCGTGCCCAGGCAGATGCAGCCTCTATCGCTCCATCTGCAGAGACACTGGCGCTCGCAATAGCGGCACGTCTGCGCCTCCGAGCGGGGTCCCCCCCCCAACTTTTAATAATCACCAGGCAGATATGCTTGGGCTTTAATAAAGGGGATGCGATAAGATCACTCCTTGCTGGCAGGACTGCTCCTCGGTGCAGATAGATGCGTGTGGGGGCTGGGCACGGGGGACAGTGCCGCATCGCTCAGTGTCCCAGCAATTAACCCCTCGGTGTCCAGCACCCAGCAAAGCCCCACGGAGCAGGGGGGACCGCTCTCAACAGCCTGCCTTGCCCTGCAACCCTCCTGCAGCCTCAGGGAGCAAAACGATGCTGAGGGCAGGAGCCCATGTGGGTGCAGAGGATGTGGCCACTGTCACCCTCAGCGGCAGCTGTGCATGGGGACCACAGAGACATGAGAGCAGCATCCTCTGGGCAGCCTTGGGGTGTCCTGGTGAGGGGGTGACAGGCTGAAAGACATCCCCATGCCTTGCACCAAAGCTGGGCATGGTCCCAGGCCTCCCACGGTGCCTTGGTGCTTGTCCCCCTGATGCCACATCCTCTATCCCTGCACAAGCTACCCCATCCCCAGTGACCCCCAGCTCTCTCCACAGAACCACAATGACAGCAAAGTCATCCTCTACGAGGCGGAGAACTTCCAGGGGCACAAGTTTGAGCTGAGCGACGACTACCCCTCGCTGCAGGCCATGGGCTGGGGCAACAAGGAGGTGGCATCCATCAAAGTGAATGCCGGAGCGTGAGTCTTGCCAGCGGGGAGGGGTGTGGTGGGGGCCAAAAGCAGGGGTTCAGTGAGTGCCTCCTTCCTGCATAGTCCCAGGGATGGGGAAGGAGGACCCCAAAAAGGATGGGTGCCTGCCTGCTCCTCTTCCCTTGAAAATCCAAGCCATGGGGTGTTTTCTGTCCCTCCCCTCCCAGGGCAAGCAGAGGGATGGGATGGGATGGGATGGGATGGGATGGGATGGGATGGGATGGGATGGGATGAGATAGGATGGGATGGGATGGGATGGGGGGATTTGGCCCAGGGCTCTGAGCCAGGGGTCTGCCTGCAGGTGGGTGGCATACCAGTACCCGGGATACAGGGGCTACCAGTACGTGCTGGAGCGGGACAGACAGAACGGCGAGTTCAAGAAGTACAATGAATACAGCAGCCAGGCCCACACCAACCAGATCCAATCCATCCGCCGCGTCCAGCACTGAGCAGGGGCAGGGCCGCATGCCCCTCAGCCTCCAGGCTGCTGTGCAATAGACCTCTATCTGGTAGCAAATAAAGGCATTTGTCAAAAAAAAGGGTGCTCCTGCCTCTGCTCTGCTCCTCAGGGGGCTGCCAGGCCTGGGGCACTCCCTGTGGGGTGGGAGGCAGGGTGCCTGCCCCAGTCCTGCTTCCCCCCCAGCTCTCAGCAGTTGGAAGGGGCTTCCCCTTCCCCAGGTGGTTTTGGATGTGTGGCCACCTCCACCCCGGGCTGAGCTCTCTGTACCCTACCTCTGGTCCATGCATAGTGAGTAGAGGGGATGCAGAACGGTTCCCACTCCCATGATGCTCCAGCTGGGGAAATGGGAACTTACTGGCCTTACTGGGCAAAGGGGCTGGAGCTGGGAGGGATCGTCCAGGGGGGTTGTGCCCTGGGTCCTTCTCCCAGGGAAAATGATTGCTACAAAACCTGTGAACATGAGGTCCCTTCTCTCTGCACCCCGGTTTGGAAGAGAGAGGGGGGTCCCTGCCTGCTGTGGGCCTGGGGAGGAGGAGGAGCATTGGGGTCATCTGGGGGAGGACTGCCACAGATGGCATGGCCACAGTTGGGGCGCTGGCTTATAGAGGGACCATACAGGGGTTGCGTGGGGGTGCGAGGGACAGGGGCAGGACATCCTCGGGGCAGTGTCCCACAGCTGGCAGGGGACTCAGCTCACTGCTCCCAGCACCCTTAGGGTCCGGGTCCCCCCACCCCCAGCCTGGCCACGCCAGCACATCCCACATCCGTGCCAGCATCCGGCTCCGGCTCTGGCCGTGGCACACCGGGAACCCCACCCAGCCTCCTCCTCCTCTTCCAGCACCCTTTCCCAGCCTCCTCCTCCTCTTCCATCCTGCTCCAGCAACCCAAGCCCTCCTGGGGTGCAGGCCTCCCATTCCGAGTTGCTCCCTGCACCCAGAACAACCCCTCTAAAGCTGCAGGATGGTGGAACAGTGCTGGGTGGCTTGGATGCCTGGGTCCCCAGACGCCCACCCTGCTAAAAGCACGCCTGACCTTAGGGCTGTGGGTGCTCCAGAAGGGTGCTGGGAGACTGGGAAGTACTGGGCTGAGGGTTGGTGTGTGCACGCCCTGCACCCAGGGCTGCACAGAGACCCCAGCCCTGGCGTGTGCGTGAGTGCGTGTACTGCACGCATGAGCTTGTGCAGCAGCATGCACACCAGCATGCCCATGCACACCCTGCACGTCCCCGCTCCCTCTCCCCTTGCACCCCGACATGTGCCATGCAAAAGCCCCAGCACCTTGTGCATCCCCACTCCGCAGGGCGTCCCCGCTGCGGGGTGCCCCCCAGCCCTCCCCTGTCCCTTCCATGTCCCTGCTGGCCCCACCCCGCCACGGCCCCACGGCAGCCAGCCTCTCCCCCTGCACAAACACATTCCTGCACACCCGGCCGGGCTGCAGCCAGCCCAAGGCCACGTCAGCTCGGCTCTGCTCCACGCCACCGCCGGCACACAGGTGAAGTTGTCCCGGGCACCTGCGCACAGGCCTGCGATGGGGGGGAAGCTGTGGGGGTCATGGTAGAATGTGGGGTCTTTATTGCTCTGTCCTGGGTGGGGGTGGCAGCGCTGGGTCGGGGAGAGGGAGGCAAACTGCCTGCTTGCAGCCAGGGGGAACGTTCTGCTGCTGCCAGCTGGGTGCTCCAAGTGTCCGGGCCCGTCCCCTGGAGCCCTGCAGAGCTGAACCCTCATCTCCCAGATTGCCCACGGACCCGAAGCCCCATCCCCTGGCTCCCCCATGGACCTGGAGCCCTGTTCCCTGGATTTCTTATGTACCCTGCCCCCCACATCCTGTGGGTCTGCCCCAGCGCCACCATGTCCCAGATTCCCCATGAACCTGGGGCACGTCTCTCAGGTGCCCAAAGTTCCCCATGGGCACAGGGCTCTCCAGCCCCTGGGACTCCACACTCCCTGCCCCTCTGCACCCCTCAGCCCCCAGGTCACCCAAAGCCACCAGTCCTCTCACACCCCACTGTAAGCCCCCCCACCCACTCGCTTTCCCAGGGACCCTGGAGTCTCCACCCCCTGTGCCACCCACAGCCCCCCATCTCCAGCTCCCACAGCCCTTATCCTGCTTCTCAGGCTGATCCCAAACTGTTCCCCCCACTCCGGGCTGACGCAGGAGCCCTCAGTCCAGACCCCCCCACGCTCCATGCCTTCTGCCATGCAGGTTTGCTAGGGCAGATCCTGGTCACTGGGGCTTCTGGCAGACAGGGGCTTGGTGGGTCTGGCCCCCTCCCCACCTGACCCCGCTGTCTCCGGGGCTTGTTTTCTGTTGCCTGCGGTTTGTTCCAGTGACTCAGGCAGCGAAAGCAAGTCTGGGAGGCTGCGGAGCCGCTGCTGTGAGAGCTGCACTTGAGGGGCTGAGGAGGAGAGGGATGGGGGGAGCAGCCAGGGCTGTTGGGCTGTACAGAGCTGGGACATTCTGCAGTGGGGACCTCAGGGGACAAGCTGGGGGAAGAGAAACTTTTTTAAGGGCTGTTATATCCAAACAGGATTGGTGGGGAATTGGTGGGGGAGTACTGTGGGCTATGCTCCTGTCTCTCCCCACCAGCATCTGGTCTCTGTCCCCCGATGAAGCACTTATGGACCCTCTGTTTCCTAAACCCTTTGCACATCCCCACCCAGGAGTAGCCACCAGCCCCGTTGGGCTGTGGCACCCCGAGGCACCCTGGCTGAGTGTTGCTACCTGTGGACCATGGCTTCTTCTTATGCAGAGCACATTTCAGCTGCAGTATAAATAATACCCATGGGTCTGACACAACTGTATCTTGATTTCCATTGGATTCTCACGATGTCTCACGATGACCACTTTCAAGAAATTCAGCTAAGTCTGGCGTGAGAGCTCATCCTTTTACTAGACATCAATGAAACACCGCAGGAGAGGTCATGGGCTGATGGGCAGCTTGGCTGTATGGCATTGGACTCATGGAGCAGAGTTAGTGCCTGCTGCTGGCACACTGCCTGGCTGCCTCAAGCTGTGGGGTGACGGCAGAGTGTTGGTTCTTGGCCGGGGGGACATTGATCTTCAATGGTTCTGTACCCCCAGCCGAGAGCTGAACCTCTGCCATCACCCCACAGCTGCATGTAGCAGCTGGAACCATGGGTGATGGGGAAAAACCTGGCCAGATGTGCCTTTTGGGAGCCGAGATCACCCCAGACCCTTTCCCTGTTACAGATTTCTCCCCCAATCACCCTTCTGTCTTCACAACACCCAGGGCTGCCCAGGACGAGCTGGTGGCAATGGGGCTATGCATGTTTGGGCGGGTGTTGGGGGTCACCCAGCTTCTACAGGTCCTAATAAAGTTGGGCAAGAGATCGGGACAGGGCTGGGGACCCCAG
Organism: Harpia harpyja; assembly: GCF_026419915.1. Lineage (NCBI taxonomy): Eukaryota > Metazoa > Chordata > Aves > Accipitriformes > Accipitridae > Harpia > Harpia harpyja. The sequence goes on from NC_068946.1 coordinate 39,531,014, forward strand.
AATGGTCACAGGCTTAACCCTCCCCGAGGTAGGGACTGTCCAGAAGGGCATGGAGAAGCCAGGGAGGTGGCAGAGCTGTGGTATATCCTGGTGCCACCAACTGCTGGAGATGCACTTACCCAGCCCAGAGCTCTGGGCACTGCAAAGAGATCCCATCACCGGTGTCCTGGAACTGGAGGGACATGGTGGGGACCCAACCGACCCACCCCAGGGCTCTGGGAGCTGCAAGGGGACCCCAGGACTGTGCCGAGGACCCCGGAGCTGGGGAAAGGGCAGGCACGGAGCCCCACGGCCGGCAGCGCGGGTGGCTCGGAGGGCCGGAGGCGGGTGGGACGATGCCGATGCCGAGCGGTGAGATGCAGAGGGCCCGGGCGATGCCGGCAGCGTGGGGACCGCCGTGCCCGCCGGGGGTGGTGGTGGTGGGAGGCCGGGCCCGGGCGGTCTCCAGGCAGTGTCCGAGCCCCGCTCCCAGCTGGGATGGCAGCGCCGTGTTTGCGAAGAGTTAAGGAGGCGGAAGAGGCAGGAAGCGGCCCGAGCTGCTCTCCATAGAAACCCGCGGCCGTGATTAAAGTCTGATGCGGGCCCGATAGCGGGGAGGGGGGGGGGTGAGGGGGGGGGGCAGCGCCCGCTTTAATTACAGCGGAGGAAATTGCTGGAGCCGGGGCCCCGAGCCCCTGCGAGTTGCCTGGAAACTCCCCCCCCACCCCCGCCTCCCCCGGCCCCTGCCCGTCCCCTGCCCGTCCCGCTGCCATTTATTCGCCATCAGCTGCTCCCTGATAAAGTGGAATAATAATAATAATAATAGGGGCAGGAATATTAAAACATGCAGCCCGCGGGCCGCCCCCACAGCTGCCATGAGACACGGCGCCGGAGCGGTGCCACTGCTGCTCAACATGTACCTGCCAGGTACGGGCGGACCCCCCCGGCCGCTGCCCCGCCGCAGCGCCGTGCACCGCACAGCACCCGGCCCCCGCCCGCCCTGCCCCGCCGCTGCCCCGGGGCCCTTCTCTGTCCCGTCTCCCTCCAGAGCCCACCCTGCCTTCCCCTCTCCCTCCGCCCGTCCTCCCTTCCTGCCTTCCAGCCCTCCAACCATCCCTTGCTTCTTCCTTCCAGCCGTCCCCACAGCCTTCCACGCCCGCACACCCGTCCTCCCTTCCATCCTCCATCCGCCCACCGTCCCCCTGTCCTTCCACCCCTCCATCCACCCTTCTGTCCTTCCAACCCATTCTTCTACCCACCCACCCACCCTTCCCCTGTGCTTCCATCCATATTTCCGTGCCACCCACTTGTCCCTCTGTCCCTCTCTCTGTCCCCGCTACCAGCCATCCCTTCCATCTACTCTCTGTCCCTTCCATCAGCCCATTCTTCCACCGTCTTACCCATTACCTGCCCTTCCTTCCATCCTTCCACCTCTCGCCCTTCCTTCTCTCTTTCTTATCCTTCCCTCCATCTACCCACCCATCCTCCCTTCTGTCCTTCCATCCATCCACCCATCTCTCCTTCCTTCCTTCCATCCGCCTCTCCATCCCTCTCTCCTTTCCCCAGCCGTCTGTTCCCCAAACACCAACACTCGTCCTTCCTTCCACCCGCCGCTCCTGCCACCCATCCTTCCACCCCACCCGCCTCCTCTCCCTCTCCCCCCTGCCCCGCAGCTCTCTCCCTCTGTCCCTCTCTCCTCCCTACCCCAGCCCGCGGGATTTTCTATTCCTATTTAAAAGCTTCCCCGGCTCGGTCGGAAATCGGATTTCCTTTTTCCTGGACGCGTTTCCTGGCTTCGCCGCGGCGGCGGGGCAGGCGAGGGGGAGCGGCCGGGGGCTGCGGGGAGGCTGCCCGCGGGTGGGCGCCGGGGGGTCGCGGGTCCCGCCTGGCTCCAGCCCCCCCTCCACCCCCACCCGCGCCCCTTTTTCCCCCCCCAGATCCAGTCGGGGAAACTTTGTTCAAAGACGGGAAGAGCCAGGCGTGGGGGTCTCTCAGCCCCGGCGTGCAGAAAGGTAAGAGCACCGCTGCCCCTTCCCCTGGACCGGCCCCGCTCCTCCCGGCCCGCCCGGAGCGGGGACCCCCCGGCGCACAAGCATCCTTCCCCGCCCCGCAGCCATCGGGGACCCCTTCCCGTCCGTGTGCCGGGCACTGCCCACGCAGGACACGGCCGCGGAGCCCCGCTCTCTGCTGTTGCGGGCGGCTCGGGCTGGGAGCATCCCGCCGCTAAAACCCACCGGGAAAGCGGCCGAGCCCCGACGGCCGGGAGCCGCCGTCCCCGTAGCCCCGTAGGAGCCGGGCGGCGGCGAGGGTCCCAGCTCCGGTTCCCCCTGGTGCTCCGGGGACACCCAACGGGGAGGGAGCTGCCAGCCAGCCCGGGAACTGGGGAGTCCAATCCGGGCTCGGGGGCCCCGTGCTTGGGAGCGGGGGGATGAGGTGAGATACCAGCCGGGGGGGGGAGCTGCCAGCGAAGGGCTGGGGCTCGGGAGGGCATGGGTCGGCTGGGAGATGATGGATCCCGGGGAGCAGGAGCCATCCGTCCGGGGGAAAACCATCCCGGGGGGCCGGGGATCGGCCAAGGGCTGGCCAGGGAGCAGCCTGGAGCTTGCTGGGGAGTGCAGCAGCACCGGTTCTCAGGCGGCTACGGGGCCAGCATTGTGGCGTTTGGGCCATGTATCTTGCCTGTCTGGCAAGGAGACAAGGGCCAGGGCGTGCTCTGAGTGGGAAAAGGGGAGCCCTCGTTTAGGGATGGAGGGGTGGGCAAAGCTGGGACTGGGGGGGGTGGGGGGCCCTTCCACCTCTGCGGTGAGGACTCTGCCCCAGCCATATTCTGTGCACTGCGCTGTGGTGAGAAGGACCTTTTTGGATCCCTGGAGGTTTTCTCGGGGAGCTGCTGGGTGCTGCAGCACAGCACCCTGCGGCAGGCAGGGTTGAGCCTCGCCACCCCACCCAGCTGTACCCCCCATCACCTCCCTGCTGTCCTTGCAGGTCGGGCACCCTGTGGGTGGGGGGATAGCAGGAGCCCGGGGCGGGGGGCTGCAGGGATGGAGAAGAGGTAAGGGCTGTGGCTGTACCCTAGGGAGGGGAGATCCCCCACCGCGGTCCCAGGATGGGGGATTTGGAAATACAATACCTTGAAAAGCTCTGGGCTCATCTGCCTGGATCAGGATGTCTGAGCAGGGTTCGGTGGAATGGGGACAGATGGGGCATGGCTCTTCCCTGCTTTGTCCAGAGCAAGAATTGGGGGGCACCAGATAAAATAGGTGGGTGCGAAGCAAGCAGGACAAGGTGGTTCTTTGTGGGAAATGTAGCTGAGCTGTAGGACTGCCTGCTGCAGGGGTCATGGGTGCTAAACCTCTATATGGGATCCAAGCACCTTTAGAAAAAAATAGTGGCAGAAAAGCATGTCCAGGTGTGTCAGGCTCCTGTGTGTGCACAGCCTGGCACAGAGGCATCTTGGGCACACACCAAGGGTGCGAGCTGTGGGTGCAATGGCCATGGCTCAGAGAGGACAGTTTTCCTCTGGAAATAAGGAACATTGGTGCCTGATTCAAAGTCACAGCAGGTCCTGCCCTGTTGTGGTCTCTCTTCCCCTATACCTCTCTCTTCCCTATACCTGCCTGCACCTACCAGGGGTGCAGGTCAGAGCAGTGTTGCACCTTGACTTCAGCTCACCATGGAGACATCCTTGCAGGGCACAGTGCCCCTAGAGATGGGCAAGGGCTGTGCTGTGACTCTAGCCCAGTTTCAAGCAGAGGTGGCAGTGGGGAATATTGGTGCTGGGATGGATCTGGGTACTGCCAAGATACCTCCTTCTTGGGGTTGCAGATGAAAGAACCAGGCCAGAACCTCACGCCAAAGCAAATGAGCAGGTATTCATCTTCAGTGGGGTATGAATTAGGGTGGATGTGGGGACCCTGCATCCAGACCCACTGCAGCCTGCATTGACCTCTGAGGATTCCTCCCCCTGTCCAGATGTACAGGGGCTTCCTCTCCTCCTCTTGCTTGGGGGGCAGGATTGGGTAGGGATGCTGCAAAGGAGACAAGACCTCGTTACCATCTTCTGTGTCTCTAGAGCAGGGAAGACACAGTGAGGTGCATCTGAAACCTGGATGTGGGAGGGGGCAACATAGCAGGGGGTTGAGGAGACTGGGGTGCATCCTGCCCCGCTCCTTGTGCCCTGAAAAGGAGCTTTAACCTCTCCGGGGTCCGGCCTTGCAGGCAGCGGGCAGATCCAGCTGTGGCAGTTCCTGCTGGAGCTGCTCTCCGACCGGGCCAACCTGAACTGCATCGCCTGGGAAGGCACAAACGGGGAGTTCAAGCTGATCGACCCCGATGAGGTAGCACGGCGCTGGGGTGAGCGGAAGAGCAAACCCAACATGAATTACGACAAGCTGAGCCGGGCACTGCGCTACTACTACGACAAGAACATCATGACCAAGGTCCACGGCAAGCGTTATGCTTACAAGTTCGACTTCCACGGGCTGGCGCAGGTGTGCCAGCCGTCCGCCCCCGATCACACCCTCTACAAATTTCAGGGCAACCTGGCCCCGCTGCCCTTCTCGGGCATCTCCAAACTCAACCTCATGACCTCGGGGGTGACGCCGGCTGGCTTCTCCTACTGGCCTGGCTCTAGCCCATCCCTCTACCCTGGGCACGGGCTCCAGCCCTCTGCCCCGTTCAGCGCCATGGCAGCCTCCCACCTCAACAACATGAATAACCATTACCATTAGAGGCTCGGCTGCGCCAGGCAGACCTCCCCATCCCCGGCAGCATGGGGCTGTGGAGCTGGGGAGCTCAGCAGGGAGGGATGGGTGGGTGGGATCGTGCCCTGCTCTCAGTTGCCCCCTTTCAGATTTGGAGAGTTGCATGGGGGGTGAGGGGTGCTTGCAGGGTAGCTGGGTTGGTTCCCTGATGTGGGTGGCTGGAGGAGAGACGCCATCTAAATTTAGGGTGAGGAGGGATCCATGATCCTGGGAACGGATGTGGATACCTAAAGCAGGGTGCGAATGGAAGGAAAAACCATGGGCTCTCCTCCTGGCAGGGACCATGCCCCCCTTTCCTTTGGAACATGCTGCCCACCCCATGAACATCCTTAACTCTGCCCCGAGCCTGTGCCTGCCCTCCCCTCTCTCTGCAGAGAGGAATCAGGAGCTGGGGCCCCAGGGCAGCTGTGTCCATGGGTGAGGGTTCCACTGGGCAGGGGCAGGGAAAGGGGACTCTCCTTGCTACTCCTTGGTTCCCCACCTTTGTCTCCAAAGCCTTCCTTTCCTCCATCCCTCCTACACCTCCTGCCGATGGTGGCTTCCTCCAGACCTCAGGAGAAGCCTTGGTCTAGAGAGCAGATGACCTTCATGGGTTAACTCCTGCCCAGGGCAGGGCTTTACTGTTGGAGGTGTCAGGGGCAGGTGTGAGGGGCACTGCCAGCCCTCAGGGCAAGGCCAGAGCCCAGAGGCAGCAGAGCCTGGCCTCTGCAACTCTGCCCTCTCTCCAGTGCCCAAGGACCACGCCACAGAGTGGGATGGTCCCTGAAGCCCTGCACATGAGCCCATGTCCTGCTGGTTACTTCGAAGTTTAATGCTTCTGTTTTACTGTGGCTTTAGCCCCTCACATGCAGGACTTGGTGGGACACCCTCCATGGGTGGGGACATCCCCAGGGACAAGGCTGGGTTGGAGGTGGAACAGGAAAAGGGATGACAGCAGGGCTGAGAGCCCTGGGCACGGAGAGGCAGCCCTGGGTCCCTGCCCCTGTGTCCAAGGAGGTGCCCCCATCCTCCGGAGCAGGACTTTGGCCCAGTGGATGCAGAAGGGCATGCTGGGCTCTGCGCTGGCTGGGGGGAGGGATTGGTCTTCAATAAAACAGAGAGGTGCTGTGACCTGTGTCCTCTCATGTCTGCAGGGAGCTGGTGAGAGGGGAAACCACCCAGCAAATCCTCTCCTATCTGAGTCAGAGCACCTGCAGGGCTGGGGTGGGGAGGATGTGGCCACCCTGCTGCATCACCTTTTCTCCAGGCATCACCTCTGGCTCTTACAGCCCCCAAGAGACAGGGCAGAGCTGGAAACCTCTGGGCTTCTTGAGACACCCCTCCAGTGAAGCCACATACCCTCTTCCCAGGCTGGCAAGGGGATGTGGCAGCTGGAGGCAAAGAGGAAACGCAGTTGGCCTGGCAGGATATCTGCCACCCTGCTATCATCCAGGGGAATTTGGGATGCCAGGAGCCAGATCTCTCATGACACACAGAGCTCTCTGCAACCAACTCGGGGCAATGCACTGGGCCCGGCACAGCCCAGATGTTCCTGCTGGGCTGCACTGTGCCAGGAGCAGGGAGGTTCCGAGCCATGGGGCTAAGCTCACATGTGACATTGATGCAGGGATGAGCAGGGAAGCACTGCTTGCCCAGCTTCAGGAACGTGCCCACGGATCCACTGGTGTCCATGGTGGCTGGTGTGGGCTCAAGGGCTGCCCTCTGCCTGCCCCCCTCCCTGGGGCTGTGCTCCCCAACCCACCCCCATCGGAGGTCCACAGTGCCAGGGCTGGGGGCCGGGCTTACAGCAGGGATCAGACTGGCTGTATAGGGGGGTGCCATGCAATTACCCACCCCATGGAGGGGGTGGTCAGCCCCCAGCCCTCTCCCTGTGCCCCCCAGATTAAAGCAGTCCCCAGATATGGGGGCTGCGTGCTGCCCCCTCTGCGTCCCTCCAGGGTCTGGTCACTCTCATGGCCTTGGCGGCATCCGCTCAGACACATCCTCACTGCCCTAATCAGCTTAAGGGAGGGGGATCTGATGTCAGTCTCTCCTCTGGGGAGGGCTCAGGCTACAGTGTGGGGGGTCTGATGCTGCCAGCAGGGAGCCCAAGTATGAGAAAGGAGCTGCAGGGCAGGGACTGGGGGGGGGGGGGGGGGTCCCTCCCAGCAGGGGTCCCTCAGCATTGCACAGCCTGATCCCCAAGGATGGCAGAGGGTGAAGTGGGGGGAAATGGAGCAGTTACCCCCATGCAACCAGCACTCAGGCTGGAGATACCACCCCCCCCCCCCAAAGCTTGGCCTTGCAAGAGCGAAATGGGGGGCTGGCCACAGCTGGCTCCCTCAGAGCTGGGGCAGGGAGCTGTGCCCCTGCCAGGGCAGCCTGCTTCGGGGCTTAGGTAACTGCATGACGCAGGGCAGGACACAGATTAAGGGATATGGATTGCTAGTAGCTCCCCCCACTGCCATCCTGCTCCTATCCCTCCTGTCCCTCTGCCAGTGCCTGCACCAGGGAAGCCCAGGTGAGCCCAGTTCCCTCCTCATTCTCAGCCCTGCAATCCAGGTCCCCACTGGTTCAGAGGCCAGATGTGCTGGAGAAGGAGAGGAGTTACTTTTCTGTGAGAGGGAGGACCACCGCACACCCTCAAAGCAACAGGCTGCAGCTGAGGGCTTGCTTTGCTCTGGCTGAGCTTACTGGCACAGTCCCCCTGCTCTGACCCCAAAGTGCCACCCCAAAAGCTGGGAACCAGCCCTGCACTCCCCTGGGATGACAGCCAGGAGGGAAGGTGGGGGACACCGATGCAGGACTACACCAGCGATGCTCTTGCCTGCCTGAGGATGCAGCTAGTGTCACCATGGCAACTCAGGATGCTCCCATCCCCAGGCCCCACTGGGAGCAGACCCCCCTCTCCATGTTGTGCTTACCAGAGCTGAGGGCAGAGCATCACCTTCCACCCAACCCAGCCTCCCCCGTCCCCAGAGCCCCACCTGACCCAGCCTGCCAGCAGCACTGCTTTCTTCAGTCACCAAAACTGACAGCTTGGAGCAGACTGCAGCAAAATCCTGCCAATGGGTGAGCAGGGCCAAGCCCAGCACGGCTCCTGGTGGAGTATTGTCCCTGCCCTTGACCAGGGGTGCCCAGCCCGGGGGGCTGATGGGGGCACACTATCCCTGGCAGTGGGGTGCGCCAACGGGGTGGGGAGCCTGTCCTAGGTGTCTGGCAGTGGGGTGCACGGGCCCAGTGCACCCGTGGGCTCCAGACCTATCTGCAGGGAGTCCTCAGGTGCCCTGCCCAGGGTTAGACGGGGGAATGAGGTCCCAAGGGCCTCAGCCTGCGCTGGGAAGAGCGAGGGAGCAGAGCACGTGGCCTGGCAGCTTCTTCTGCCTTGTGATTAAAGGCAGACGGTTTTTTTCCTACTTTAAAAAAAAAAAAAGTATCTCTGTCTGTCTTTGCTTAGCCAGCAAGAGGGCAGGATTGAGCCCTGCCCTGGCCTCAGCCTCTTGCCAGGATGGTGGGGGACTCCTCCAACTCCCCCAAAGCCTCCCAGCCCCACTGTAAAGGATCAGAGAGGGATGGAGTAGCCCCTCTCCTATTTTAGCAGAGCCACATCACCACTTGCTTAATTTCTCATGCTGGGAAGAGCCTTTGCAGCACAGCCAGGTCACGTCCGCCCCAGGGAATGTGGGGCTGCCTCCCTGCCCACCCCTGTTGCCCCTCCACCTCTCCTGATTCCCACCTATTTCCTCCTCTCCGCACCCCCGCTGCACTGGCTCCCCTGCTCACACCCCCCCCCCCCCAACCTGCTGACTCACATCCTCTCTCCAGACACCACCATCCCTTGGCCTGGCTCCCTGCAAAGCACTTCGTGACTCAGTGTCGCTCAGCCGGAGCCCACAGGTGCAGGTAGTCGGGCTCCAACACCCCTCTCAAAGCCCCTCCAAGGAACCAACTGTGATGCTTCCAAAACGTGCTGCTTTCTCCCTTGCCAACGTGCTTGGGGCTGGGGCTGTACTGCCACTGTAAACCCCCCTGGCCTGGACTTCTCTTTCCCCAGGTCCTGGATGCACCTGGGAGGAGCTTTGTGCACTTTGGGTTTCTTCCCTGCTCGCTGCCCTCCCCAGACACAGGGATGCTCTGGATGGAGCCCCAAACCTTGCCCCTGCTGCCATCTCCTCGCTGGTGCCAAGGCAAGGGCTGCCAGGGAGACAGTGTCCTGGTGCCGCTCCTGCCCGGCTGTACACTGAGAGCTTGGGCCAGGCTCTGCTGAGGGCAGGGGCTGGGCAGCAGAGAGGACTGGATTTATGCACTAATGCCAGATTATGCTCTAATGCAGGACTTCTGATGAGGGAGTGGCACCCAGTACAGCCCGGGGGGCACTCACTCCCTGTGGCAGGCTCCCCATGACTGCTCTGGGCCACAGCTTGGTGCTGCCTGGCTGTCCCCCAAGGAGCTTGGTCCTCAGGGGTAACATAGGACCGTGAGACAGGCAGGGGACACAACACAGTGTAACCTCCATGCTCAGCAATCAGCAGGCTGGAAGTAATGCCCCAGCCTAGGCAGCCCTGGCCCTCCCTCTGCTCTGCTGGGCTCCATGGCAGAAGGATTAACCATCACAGCAGGGCTCCAAGGCATCTGGTTCCCCTTCCCCACCTGTCCCAGCTTCTTGGCACAGAGCTGTGATCCTCAGTCCCATACCCACCAGCCAGGCAATGCCAAAGCCACATTTTGGCTACAGGGAGGGCCAAACTGTCTGCTGTCCCACCTCCTTCAGTCTCATGCCTGCCACTGGGCTACCCTGGGCACAGGCAGAACTCAAAGCCTCTTGCAGGTTCCCACCCCAGCCTGGATGCGTCCCCCATCAGCTGAGACCCTGAGGCAGCTGTTCTGCCCCTCCCTGGGTACAAGTATCTCATCAGCCAATTTAGTCTAGGACCCCTCATGTTTTCTCTGCCATTTGCTGCCATCTCCCTGGGTCACTTTGTCCACATCTTCCCCCCTAGACAACCCACCAACAGCTGTGACCGAAGTGCCATGGAACAGCGAGGGGACCAGAAACCTGCACCCACAAGCCATCCCCAATTCAGCAGAGCAGCAACAGCCCGAAGCTGTGATGGAGCCAGTGTCCGAGTAGCTCCCACAGAGGCAGAAGAGAGACCTCCCACTTCCATCTGCCTTGAGGAACATGTTATCCATCATCCTTGCAGCCGAATGGAGGAGAAGGGCTTGTGCAGAAAGCTGGGCTGAGGCAGGTCCTGTGCCAGCCACGTGGGCGCTGGGTCTGCATCATCCGGAGCAGTTTCCTCCCCACAGAGTAGCTCCGAGTCACTCTGGGGGATGCTGCCAACTCTTAATAGCAAGAGCACAGCTTCCCTGCTGTTTGTCCAGCAGGAGAAGGCATGGCTTGCCAGGCTGGCTGCTCCAGCTGCCCTTTGCTCCTCCATGTCCCAGTGCCACAGCCAGCACATCCAGTGCATGGAATTTGCGCTGCAGACAGAGCAGCAGGGCAAGGGAAGTCCCACAGAGCTGTTGCTCCATGATCTCCAGGCAGAACCCCCCCTTTCAAAGGTGACTATGTATCCTGGGGACCCACTGCCACCCAGGGTGCCTCCAGCAGCCCCACGCACCCTTAGAGAGCAAGAGAAGGATGCTATGGCCTGAGAAGAGACCTCCCTGTGGCAGGAGGGGCTGAACCAACTGCAGGCTGCACCATGCAGGTTGTGCCCACCTCCCCTGCTGCAACATGGGGTAGAGGCATGATGGGGCATCCACTGTGAGGCATAGAGAGGAGAAGTGTTGTTGCTGGAGGAATTTCAAGCTAGGAAAGAGCTGTGATTCTTCACCAAGGCCCTGTGGTGATGGATCCCTGACTTGGCCCTGCTGCTCTACCTCTGAGTCCCAAACCCAATGTGAATCCCCCATCTCTGCAACACCAGACACTGCTGGGCCCTGCAGCTGGCAGCAAGAGGGGTTTCCCAGCCCTTCCTGAGAAGATCTCAGCCCCTCACTGCTCCTCAGAGAGCACCGGGTGGCTGCAGGGATCACAAGTTTGGGAACAAGATCTCTCCATCCCCCTACTGCTGCCTCATAGCTGGCTCCTGAGCCCAGACCCCTGTGGCATTGTGCAGCAGCACAGGGGTCTGGCAGGCTGAAGCACACAGCTTTTGAGAGAGGAAAATGCTGAGCTCCCAAGCGTGTCTGGGGATTCCCACCCTCAGTACCCGCCCCTGCTTGTGTCCCCCCCATCTCCCCCCTTGCCTTGGGGGGAGCAGGAGACTCCCAGGCAAGGTAAGCTTAGTGGTCCCCCTGCCTTGCTCCCCCCAGCAGCTGTACAAGGTCCTCTGGGGGAGGGAAAACCAGACTTCTCTCCCCTCAGTAAGGCTCTGGCTGAGCCGACGATGCATATTTAAATGCACAGGAGCATCCAAGCTCGTCTCTCATTCCTTGACATTTCCAGAGACTCCAAGCTGTCTTCAATTACCAGTCTGCAATTAGCTCTTCCTAAATCCCCCAATGAGGCCTAGCACTCTTAATCAATGAAACACAAGGGAGGAGGGGAAGGACATGGCCTCGCTGCAGCTGGAAGCATTTTAAAAGGCTGGGGCTTGAGGGTGGTAGGACCCTGAGGGTGTCTCTAAGGGGATCTGCAGGGTGGGAAACCTCCACCAGTGCTGGCAGGTTATTCAGTTCTAGAGACAAGACTCTATAAAGCCCCATGGCTGGGGGTAGGGGGTCACTAGACAAACCCCCCCAGCTCAGGGTGAAGACAACTGGTACCAATGGATCGGGTGTTACCCTGTGATGCTGCAGACCTTTCTTGCTGGCTTGTGGCATGCTGCTTCATGTCACCATGCCTCAGTTTCCCTCTCCACAAAATGCTGATAGGGGAGAGTCAGGGCTCACCCAGCAGCCCCATAGGAGCTCTAAGGGTCCAATTCCACGCCTGTTTAAGCCAGAGTAAGGACTACTACCTTCCCCAGCACAAGATGTGGATATGGCCAAATTTGTGGTGGGTCGTGAGTATGTTTTGGCCCAGACAGCTCACCACAAGGTCACATGAATGCCAATCTAAAGGCACAGACAGGAGCACCCATTAGGGACAGGGAGGAAAGGAGCAGCACAGGTCTCAGTGGGTTTACGCAGCCACAGAAAAGCCTTGCACAGCACCCTGCCAGGTCAGCCCTCGTCACAGGGACATCTGTGCTGTCTTCCTGGTGGCACAGCTTTGCCTGAATGAGCCAGATTGGGCCTAATTAGCAGCTCTGCTGATGCACACAAAGGTAGAGAGAATCCAGCTTACCCTCCATGACCTGCAGAGCCAGCACAGCTCTTCCTGGCTGAGGAGAGCCCAAGCACTGGGCTCAGAGGGACGGGGAAGCACTGGATGCAGACCCCAACCGGAGAGTGTGTACTGTGGATCCTGCTAAAGAAGCCCCAGCAAATTCAGAAGCCTGAAGCGTAGCAACCAGCTATGAGAAAGGCAAAGCCTTCCCCTTCTCTGCCCCTCTCCCTGGGGGTCTGCAGAAGCACAGGGCTGGTAACCGGGCTAGCAACACAGCTCCCGCAGCCTGCTGCTGGCAGGGAAGGGAGCCTGGCCCTGCAGAGCAGAGATAGGGAGGAAGGAGGTGTGGGGGGGTAGCTTTAGGCAGGGAAAAAAAAATGGAGGTGACATGGGCTGTGGGATCCTGGTTAAATTCAGTGCAGCAGACAGGCATCAGGCATTTCCATCTGGAATGGAGGAGGCCAGGAGAGCTCACAGGAAGCCAAGGGGCACTCGGGTGGACCAGGACTGGCCTTGGGCACAACAAACAGGGGTGAAATTCTGACCCCCAACTCATACCAGGGAGTAAAACCCCCTCTGAGAACCAGCCCCAACCCCCATCCCTCTTGGGGAAAAGAGGGGGCATGACTGGGAGCTTGGGGTGCCCCCCCAATCCCCCTTGCACCCCACAGCCCAGCAAGTCCAGGGAGCCACCACCAGGCCCGTCCAGGCCGCCTCTTTATTCTCTAGTGAAGCAAAGCAAGAGGAGAGGGGACCCCCCCCATAGCAGGCCCCCTCCCCCTGGGCTCCCTAGGCCTCCTCTGGCACAGACCCCCTTCCCCGCAGCAAGCCAAGGTGGGGGGGGCATCACCCCACCGGAACCCTGTTTCGGGGGGCGCATCGGGGGGGGGGGGTTACCCGCGGGAAGGGGGTGGTGGGCGCCCCCCCCCCCCAGCGGCTCGAACAAAGGGGCAAGCGGGCGGCTCCCGCGGGGTGAGGAGCAGCGTCGCCCATGCCCGGGGGGGGGGGGGCCGCATCCCCCACGCGGGGGGAGGGCGGGGGGGAGACAGCGCCCACGACATTGAAAGCCTGCGGCCCCCCTGGCCTTGCCCGCCCCCCCCCGCCTTTGTCTGCTCAGCCGCGGCGGCTCCAGCACCACGGACAGCTCCGGGACCGGCGGCGCGGAGCCCGGCTCTGCCCGCGGCGGGGGGGCTCGTTCACATGCACCGTCTGCCCGAGGCCCCCGCAGGACCCAGGAGACCCCCTCCCGCCCCCCCGTACCCTCTTGCCCCGGATCCCCAGTTCCATTTTTTTTCCCCTTTCTTCTAGAGAAAACGTATGCAGGAGTCTCCGCTCCTCGGCAGCCTCCCCCCCTCCCCATCGCGCAGGCGGGAGGGACACACGCACACAGAGACAACCCCCCCCCCCGGTCTTCTCCGCCGTCTCGGTGTCGCGGAGCGCAGCCCCCAGCTGGGGTAGGAAGGGGGGGCGGGGAGCGGCCGGATCCGGAGCAGGGAGGGTCCAGGCAGCGTCTCCGTGGAGCTGGCGGCCGGGGAGGGGGGAAGGCGAGGAGGATGCGGGGGGTTTGGGGGGTGGGGGGATCCGGCAGTCCTTCGCCTCCCCCGCCCCTCGGTGCGCAGCCCCTTCCGCCCCCGGCGCCGGGGGCCCGGTACCTCCCTAACGGTCCAGGCTGATCGTCCAGTGCTTGGACCCATCTCCGCCCTCGCCCTCGCTCTTGAGGTCCTGGAAGAGTTGCGTGAAGTAGTGCGGGTCCGCGTTGATTCGCAGCATCTTGGCGCTGAGGCGCTGGATGATGCCCAGGCAGCGCTCCCAGAAGCGCCCCTTGTCACCCTCCACCAGGAAGGGCTTGAGCGGGTAGGAGATCTCGTTGCCCATGTAGGAGTAGGCGAGATAGAGGCAGGTGAGGAAGGCGGCCTGCAGCTCGGCCTGGCTCCCGATGTCTTCGCCCCGCAGCGCTTCCCGGCACAGCAGGTAGACGAACACCAGGTTGGCGGGGGTGATGAAGCCCTGGTCCTGCCAGCCCTGCAGCAGCAGCGAGCGGTCCACGCTGCGGAACCAGGAGATGAGCTCGCCGGGGCTCAGCTCCTTCAGCCGGTAGCAGCGGCGGCACACGAAGTCCCCCAAGCAGCGCAGCAGCTCGCCGGTGGACGCCTGCACCACCACCCGGCGCGGGGACCCCGGGGCGCGGCTGCCGGCCGGCGGCGGTGGCGGCGGCGGCTTGCCCCCGCCGGAGCCCGGGTGCAGCTCCTGCGGCGCCGAGGGCACGGTGGGCACCGGCACGGCCAGCGGGCCCTGCTTGGCGCCGTCGGCCGACCCCACCACCGACTTGCGCAAGTTCTCGCGGTTGCGCTGCACCACCAGCGGGTCGGGCTGGCCCGGGGCCCCCCCCGGGGCCCCGCCGCCGGGCTTCGGCGTCACCTTCTTGGTGTTCTTCTTCTTCTTGGCCGAGGCGGCCACCAGCCGCTTCCAGGTGAGCGCCGAGATGAGCACGCTGGGGCGCTTCAGCCGGCTCTCGCCCTTGCCCGGCACCCTTCCCGGCGCCTTCTCGGCCAGCAGCCCCCCGCCGCCGCCGCCCTTGCCCGAGGAGGCGGCGGGGGAGAGGGAGAGCACCGTGCCCATGCTAACGCCGAGCGGGACGGGCGTGCGGGGGCCGGGGCGCCGGCACCGCCCATAGGAGGCCGGGGGCTGCGGGGGAAGCGGCCCGCACCGGGGCCGCGGTGCCCGAGGATGCTCCGCCGCGCCCGCTCTGGGCTCCGCGCCCGCCGCTGCAGCCAGCCGCGGCCCCGCCGCTCCCCGCCTCCCCTCCGCCAGCCAATCGCCGCCGCACGGGCACCCGGTGCGGCCCGCCCCCTCCCCGGTGGGCGGCGGGGGTGGGGGGGAGCCCGGCGCGGCGCGGCTCTGTCGGGCGGCCGCCGCCCCGGCGTGACCTTCACCGATGGGGGTCTCGCCCGGTGCTCCCGCCGAGGTGGGGGGGCTGGGGCCCGCGATGCTGTCCCAGCCCTTCAGCCCTCTGTGTTAGGGACGTGGGGAGGCGGCAGGACCCGGCGGGGGGGAGCCCCGAGGACAGGGGGCACAGGAAGGGTCTGGGGGGGGCTTCTGAACTTGGCCGCTCTCATCCGGGTCCTGCTCTGTATTCTTCCCTGCAGCGCGAGGGATGAACATTCCCAGACTGGCAGAGCCCCCTCCAAAATGGTGCTAGGGGGACACAGTGGGGAAGAAGAGCCCTGGGAAATGCCAGAGGGGAGAATGAGGAAGAAGACTGTGAGCGTGTGCTGGGGGGCAGCTGGAGAAGGCTTGGGGCTGGGGAAAGGCTGGCTGTCAGTCGACAGCTGCCATGAAGGGCCTGCCTGGGCTTGGCAGGAGAGCCCCAGCTCTTGTGAGAACTAGCCCGACCCTGGGCACGGCTCTGTAAGGAGTCAGGAGGCACCCAGCCTGGGGAGAGCACCCCCAGCACCTGCTGTGCAAGCATTGGGTCCCCCACCCACCCTGCCTCTTCCCACTCAGTCCTGGAGGGGAGATTTACCATCACACTGACAGTCACCAGCATCGGGCCAAAGTCAGGGACCTTGGAGAAAGGGGAAGGGGCCTCCTCCAGGTCTCAAGGCAAGACCAGCCAGCCCTGCTGCCCAGGGCTCCCAGAGCCCTCAGAGAACGAAGGAAGAGATGCTGCACTTCTGCATCATTGCAAAATGGTATGCAATAAACCAGCCATGTGCATACAGGCTGCTTCTCCCTCTCCGGGTCCAAGCATGCTGTGGATGAAACCTGCACCCTCTGCTTGCTGCCTCCCTGCCCATTGCAGGAAGATCCCACTTGTATTTCTCATGAGCTGGAGGACAGATCCTGCAGCTCTGATTGCTACAGCGGGTGCCAGGCATCCATTGGGAACAAAATGCCCCAATTGCTGGGACTGCTCCTCCATGTAAAGCGCCAGGAAAGGCAGCTGGGAAAGGTTTCAGGGAGAACGTCTCAATAATGCATTTTGATACAGCATTTTGTGTGTGAAATGAACACATGTCAATGCCAGGATGTAGCTGCTGCCGGATGGATCCAGGCTAACAGGCGGTAATGAATTATCAACCAGGAGGAGCTAAGCCAGCCCCCCCGCTTCCTCCTGCACTGCTGATGCTGGAGGTGTTTGTGATGAAAGCGCAGGCTCAGAGCTGGGTTTCAGACTTCCAGCCGGGCCTCACGATGCCTGGGGCTGACGTGCCACATCAGGGGGCAGGGCAGAGGCTGTGCCCTCTGTGCCGTGGCAGGGAAGAGGGGCAAAGTCCCATTCCCACTTATCCTGCGCTGTGGCCAGCGACATCCTGCTGTTTCCTTGCAGGAGGCTGCAGTGGGATCTGAAAAGAACATGCACATGTGCACACAGACCCCCAAACACAGAGGTTCACTTTGGGCGTGGCCAGAATCCAAGTGGATCTGGGCCAGCATCACCTACCCAAGGCCAGCTTAGGCTGGGCTGAAGTAACCAGGAGGATTTGGTAAAGGGGTACAAATACAGAGGAAGAAAATCAGGACAAGGTTCCTAATAATTAAGTCAGCACCTTTAGATATACAGAGCTGGCTTCGACCTAGCTAAGAAGATGGAGGAGCCCTAGGGAAGGGATAGGAAGGAGCTTGCAGTCTTTGCTCTCTGCATGTTTGAGGATGGGCTGATTTTCTGGTGTGCAAACATGGTCTCATCAGAAATGCACAGCTGAATTTTGCAGGTGAGGGAGCAGAGACCTTCCTGCATACTGCTTGCTCCTGCTGGAGTAAAATTGCTCTGATTGCTTCATCTGAAACACATGAAGACACCCCCACCCTGTGTGAGCTCTCCCAAATTGGCTTCCCCAAACTCATTAAGAAGGGCTATTTGTACGCGGCAGTGATGAGCTAGGCTTTGCAGCCTTTTACACAGAGGACCGGGCCAGAGAACTCCCCTGCCTCCCCTAGCTGGGCTTGTGGTTACCAGCACCGAGCAGCTCCATGTGTGTGTGCACACCTCCTACCGCTCCCAGGAGGGGAGATTTGGCTGAAGCCTGTTTAAAAATCCAGCCCAGGGCTGTTCAGTGATGCAGCCTGAGGACTCGGCTATGAGCAGCAGAAGAGCTCCAGGGCCAGTTACTCCTTTCTTGCCTGCAGCTGCCTGTGTCCTGCTGCTGGAGCAGCTCTGAGGTAGAGGAGGTGAATGAGCCCATAGTCCTTTCCCAAGCCAGTGCTGCTGGCAGCAGCAAGGGCTTCCTGCAAGCACTGGGGAATTACCCAAGCCCTACAGAACAGCAGGATGTTTCTTATGCAGGTAAAGAAGCAGCTTAGCGGTTTACCTGGGAGGCAGCCACTCTTCCACGTGAAAGAGGAGGATTTCCCCCCCCCCCCTCTTCAGTTTTACTTTTCAGGCTCCAGCCCTGAGGCTGGCAGGCAATGATATAGCACAAGCTACATCCTTGGGGCCATGTCTGCTTGACTCTTTCTTTAGGTCTTGGTTGTAAATGGTCAGTTGGCAGGGAAAGGCACAAAGCAGGAGGGGACGCAGCATTCCCCTTCCCCAGGGAATTGGGGTTCCCACCCCAGGTGGCTGGAACGATGTGCCCTTGGATGCAAGGGAAGAATGGAGAAGGGCTCCAGGCACGATCAGTCTCAAAGCTGCTCTTGAGCAAGTCTTCAGCTGTTGGTGGTGTGGCTTTGCCAGGACACTGTTGGCATACACAGATCCCCTGCTACTAAGCATCACTCTAGCCAGGACAACGCATACCTCAGGTACGTGCTAGCACCAACAAAGGGATGGTTTCTTGTTCAGGCCCCTACTTTCGGCTGTATAAAGGGGTATCCCTGTCCTCAATCAAGGGTGTTCCAGATGGGGAGTTGGAGCACTCTGGTACCCAGCACAGCTGGTTGGGCTCCAGGGATGGAGACAGGCAGGAGGCAGGAAGAGAGCAGCCCCAGGGGAGAGAAGCAGGGGTAAACCCAGGCAGTACTGTGCAAAGGCTCAAAAAGAGCTGGTGTTGACCTGCAGGAACCACACAGTTCCCTGCAGGCACCTGGCAGCCAGCCTCCCACTCTGCTCCACCCGAGCTGAGCCTCCCACTGCACAGAGCTGTGCAGCTCTGCCTGCCCGGTGCAGGTGGGAACGTGGGGCAGGTCAGGCCTTGGTGAAGCCCATGCCAACCCTCACATCCTCTCCAAGCTGTCTCTGCATGACACTGCCATGCTGGGGCTGTGGCTCAGAAATGCACAAGCTCCCAGCCTGGGGCAGGGCAGCTCTCCCGGCACACTGAGGACATGAAAAGGCATTTTGGAGGGTCCTGGGCCCCCTAGGCTGATCCCAGCTCCCCTCCAGGCTGCCAAGCTATTGGGCATAGACTTTGTGAGGGGTCCTGGCTGAAAGCAGCTGGCAGCTCCCCCTGCCCACTCCAGAATGATGAATGAGCGTGTGTTCGCTGGCTGGCTGGAGCTGTTCTTTAATAGCTCACTTGCTGTGCCGTGGTCTGTCTGCACTGGCAAAGACAGGCAGGGAAAAGGACTGTCGCCCTGGCAGCGGCTGGCGAGCCAGCTTCTGCGCTGTGCTGCTTTGCCCGTGGAGACGGAGCTCATAGTCTTGGTACATCCCAGTGAGCAGGTCTGACAGCGCTGGTTCTCCCCCTCCCAAGCCC
This sequence comes from Harpia harpyja, assembly GCF_026419915.1. Taxonomy (NCBI): domain Eukaryota; kingdom Metazoa; phylum Chordata; class Aves; order Accipitriformes; family Accipitridae; genus Harpia; species Harpia harpyja. The sequence continues at coordinate 39,549,652 of NC_068946.1, forward strand.
GTACAGCAGGCAGGCAACCTCCAGCAGAGCTCCTGCCTCAGCCGGCAGCCCTGGGGCTGGGAAGCCCTGGAGGATCTGGCTGGCAGGTTGTCTGCAACACCCGGGGAGGAGAAACCCACTTGTGCTTCCGAGTGCCCCAGCCCAGGCACCTCTCCAGTCTCCATCCCCGGTCCCCCTCCATCTTTCCCCTTACCAGTTCTCAAGGGAGAGGGGCTACAGCTGTGGCTCCACAGACACCAAAGTTGATCTGGCCTTACCCTGTGATACCCCCTTAGTGTGGCTCAGGGTGGGGGGCAGTGCCTACCTAAGATGGCTGGAGGAGCTTGTGCAGTTCCTGCTCTGAGGTCAGCCCTGGGTTCACACAGCAGTGTGGAGCAGAGCACAGCTGAGTCGAGCAGTCCTGTTGCAGCCCCTGGAGAGAAGCTATTTTTGTCCTGCTGTTTGCCGAACAGCAGTGCTGGGAATGGCTCGGAGAGCCGGAGAAACACAGCTCCTCCGGGTGGAAACGGTGCAAGGCAGAACCAGGCCTTGAATTGACATGGAAACACGTCTGCTTCCTGATCCCTGAGCAGAGAGAGGGGTCCTGGCACTGGGCAGCCCCTGACTTCTGGTGGGGAAGGCAAGTACTCCTTGCTGGCATGGGGATAAGGATGGGGACTGCCATCAGGGCTATGCTCACAGCCCACATCCCTCCCAGGACTGCTGCCATTAAAGCCCTTAAGGGAAGAAGGTCTCAGCTCTGAGTGGGACAGGAAGGTACAACTGGGAAGTCCCAACCATAGGCGTGGGCTGCTTAAATGCTTGCCAGGACATCCCTACGGTCTTGTGGCGGGAGAAAACCCACGCAGCTTCAGGCTGGTAGCGGTTAATGAAGGGGCTAATTATCCCCCTCTGCAGACAATTAGGGCTCCATGAGGAGAGTCCCTGTCAGCCCAGCACGAGGAGGCGGCGGGTGGTCTCTGTGCTGGAGCCCCTGAAGGGGTGAGGCGGGGTTGTACGAGCCCCCGCGCTGCCGGGGCGGGCGGAGTGGCGGCAGCGGGGCGGGCTCGGGGGTGCCGCCGGGCGGGGGCCCCGGGCCGGGTCTGTGCTGCCCTCTCGCGGCAGCCGCCCCCGGAGCTCCCTGGGGCCGGCCCTGCGCTGCTCTGGGTCCCCTCCCCACCTCCAGGTTGTCTGGAGCTGGGCGCAGGTTTGCTCCAGCGGCTCCGTGCTCAGTCCGTCGCCGCAACTCTTTGCCCCCCGCTTTGGGGAGACTCTCTGGCTGCCAGGGGCACTGGCATAGCTGGAGGAAGCTGCCACTTGTCTGAGGGAAAGTGTCTGGTTGCTGTCCTGGTGGTGGTAGTTCCTCCACACCACCATCACCTGGCTGTGAAGACCCAGCAGCTCCCGACCTGCAGCCTGTGCAGAAGCAGGGGGCATCTCTGGGGCCTCCTGGCAGTGAAAGGGCTGTGGGTGAAGGGGCTGAGGTCTTCGTGCTGGGCCATGATGGGATGGAAGGGATGCCACGGGGTGCTGTGTGTGAGGAGCATCCCGGAGCTGGAGGAAGAGGGCAGAAGGAAGCACAGGGCACAGAAAGCATCTGCACAAGTGCTCCTCCACAGCAGGCAGCAGGGATTCGTCCTGGATCATGTAGAATGCTGGGTGCTGAGCCCAGGTCTCCTGGTTTCCAGGTCAGACTTGCTCCCACACCTCCCTGGCTGGCAAGAGCTGAGCAGTCCAGCCCCTCAGGATTGCTTCCATCTGGCAGGGAGGCAGCTCCCTTCATTTAACCTCCTCCTGCAGGCACATGGGAGCCTCAGCACGCAAAGGACAGGTCGTGGGGGCACAGCTGGCTCTGCACCAGCTGTCCTGGTTGTCGTGGTTTAACCCCAGCCAGCAACTAAACACCACGCAGCCGCTCACTCACTCCCCCCCACCCAGTGGGATGGGGGAGAAAATCGGGAGAAGAAGCAAAACCCGTGGGTTGAGATAAGAACGGTTTAATAGAACAGAAAAGAAGAAACTAATAATGATAATGATAACACTAATAAAATGACAACAGCAATAATGAAAGGATTGGAATGTACAAATGATACGCAGTGCAATTGCTCACCACCCGCCGACCGACACCCAGCCAGTCCCCCGAGCGGCGAATCCCTGCCCCCCACTTCCCCGTTTCTGTACTGGATGGGACGTCACATGGTATGGAATACACCGTTGGCCAGTTTGGGTCAGGTGCCCTGGCTGTGTCCTGTGCCAACTTCTTGTGCCCCTCCAGCTTTCTCACTGGCTGGGCATGAGAAGCTGAAAAATCCTTGACATTAGTCTAAACACTACTGAGCAACAACTGAAAACATCAGTGTTATCAACATTCTTCGCTCTGAACTCAAAACATAGCACTGTACCAGCTACTAGGAAGACAGTTAACTCTATCCCAGCTGAAACCAGGACACTGGTGCTCACTGCACATGCTCTGTGTGTGTGTAGATGTATCTGTGTGCACGCAGCGGGTTTTGCGTGTGCATCCACAGGCTGAGGCTTCCCAGCATCTCTAAGTGCTGGAGAAGCCCAAACCCCGGGGTGAGGCTGCCGTCCCCTGGATCTGTTTCCTAGTGGTGACAGGGAAGGCAGGGCCATAGGTTCCAGCTCTTGGGGCACCTTGTCTCCGTGTGGTAGCCAAAGGGACGCGGTGACACTGGGGGGGGGCCCTCGCTGCCCACCAGGTGGAGCTGCACCCCACGCTTTGCTGCTGCTGGGGTGGCCCTGGGCCAGCCCTGGTCCCTGCTGCTTTTCCCTGCCCTAGCAAGGAGGGATCCTGGCCTTCCCCAGCCCTCCGGGTAGTGCACACATGAAGGACAAGCACGCACATCCTGTACACGTGTTCTGGTGACAAGTGCTGACCCCACTAGCCCCACCTGCCCAGCAGCACAGGGAAGTTGCATGCTTGCAGGTAGACAGTGGATATTGACGCAGTAGTTTGGAAGCCTTCTCCCCAACAGCCACACAAGGGGAGACTCAGGAGATTGTCCTTGGTGATGTTCTGGCCTCACATTTTTCCGGTGCTTGGGGCTGACTGCATTCACTGCACAGATGAGGATGGAGTTAGTCCCAGCCCCTGCCAAGCTCTCCATGTAAAGCAGATCCTGCCTGTTCTAGCTGCGTGTAGGTCCCCAAGGACCCTTGGCCCTCTGGAGCTGCTGCAGGCGATGCCACCAGTTCTGCCGTGGCCACTGATGGGATCGCAGGCTGTGTGCTCTGTGGTCCTGAGCTTGGAGTGCATCTGCTCAAGCCCTGCAGCCCTATGAGATGCAAAGGGCCGTGAGGGTAAATCCTTCACCTGCCTTCTCTCTGCCTCTGTGGGCCTTGGCTCAGGGCTGCTGAGGACTGGCTGCCTGAGATCCAGCTGCCCTGTACCTTAGCTTGGAAGGATCCAGGGGTAGGTGTTTCTGTCCTGATACTGTGCTAATTCCAGGGAGCCAGTCTGAGACCCACCAGCCTCCTCTCACAGCCCTAGACCTGCCCCAGGAAGCTGGGACCTGGAAGACCCCCTGGTCAGGCAGTCCACCACCTTCCCTAGGCCCTTTTCTCCCCTGATGCTTGCCAGCCCCATGCAGGGGTCCCGTTACAGACGGTCCCTCCTCTCCCCATAGCGCCCCCAGCGTGTGACAGGCAGGGGCAAGGGGACTAGGCAGGCAGGGGACTGGAGAGGGTCTCTCTGCCCTCGGTCGTGGCCGGGCTGGGGGTCTGGAGGAGGGTCTGCTCCTTGCCTGGTGGGATGTTGTCAAGCCTGGTCTGCGGTGGAAGCGGGGGAGGCAGCTGTACAGGAAATAATCACGGCTTGTTCCAAGATTAAATCACTGGCGGGAGCACGAGAGAGGATAAAAAGAGCTGTCTGTCGTTAGAGGGAATATTAACCCGGCAGCAGGCTGGGAGGGGGGAGAATTTTATTCCCTGCACTTGCTGGCTGCCAGACCCATTGTGCACACAGGGCTCAGCACTGACAGCATCTCTCAGCGGGACATGCGCCCTCCTTCCCCAGCTCAGCCCTCGGCACGGGCCCTTCTCCCTCCCCTGCTCAAGGGAAGGATGCTGCTGTGAGCAGGGGGAGAGGGAGGATTTTTGGAGAAGTGGGGAAACTGAGGCAGGACCGTGCTGTGTGCCTGGCACTGCATGGAAGCACTGAACTGCTCATCCCTCCATGTATCGCTCTTGCTCTGCCCAGGCCAGGTCTTTGCTCACTGCTCATCCCTCCATGTATCGCTCTTGCTCTGCCCAGGCCAGGTCTTCGCTCAGTTCCTCCAGATGAGCTCAGCGTGGCACAAAAGGTTCTTGTTTGGTCTGGCCCTTATCAGGGACCTGCCTCGAGGTCCTTCAGCACAGGAGCTGGGCTGGAGCTGGAGCAGGTGGGGCCGAGGAGCAGAGGGAAAACAAGAGACCAGCTGCAAAGGGGTGAGCTGGCGGGGAGATAAGATAGAGGGAGAAATGCAAAATATGACGGGCAGCAGGAGGGAGGGAACGTGGGAAACTACGGTGCACCTTGGGTCAGCTCAGCTGGGAGAGACACTTAACACTTTGGGGGTGCCAGCTGGCTGTGGTGACAAGCTCCCAGCAATGCTTGTGGCCCCTTGCCCTTGGGCTGGGACCTGCTTTCAGGTCTGGTAGTAGCTGAGATGGGACCCCAAGACCCCTGTGCCCTGATGACCCTCAGCCGCTCCAAGGATGCTGCGTGGGGACCAAGCATGGCCCCGGGGAGCTGATGGGAGCAAAAGGGCTTGCTGCTGGCTCCAGGGACACAGGGATGGGGACACCTTCCCCACAGCCCAGCTGGGCAGTGGCCATGCACCGGCCAGGCTTGGCAGCCATGCCCAGGTGGTGGTCCCCCTCCCTGCCCCTGGCAGGCTGTCCCAGCCCTGCTGCCGGGGCTGCAGCGGGGAGGAAAGCCAGGCTCTGCGGGCCAGCTCAGGGCTGTGGTTTATGGGCTCTTCTGTGCCAGGATAAACAGACCCATGGGGCCTGGGGTTTGCAGCGAGCGGTTCATGAAAGCCTGCGGCCCTGCGCCTAGGGCTTCCTTCCCTTTGATGGAAGAGTCTCGGTGGTTTCCCAAGCAAGAAGATCCCAGCTCCTTCCCCCTCACTCCCCCTTTCTTCCCTCACCCCCAGCCCATTCCCTCTCCAGCTGAGGCCTGGGCTGAGATAGGAAGATGAGCTATCCTTGGCTGCCTCTTCCAGCCTGGTGGTACCCCACAGAGCCAAGCCCTCCCCTCCGTGGAGGGTGAGGCCCCCGGTGCTCAGCATTCCCACATGGCGGTGCCTGGCTGCGTGCAAACTGCCTGAGCCTGGCCTGATTTTGCCTGAGCAACTTTCTTTATCAGCCTGTTCCCTCTCTGGGGAAGTTGTTTGAGAAAGGCCAGTGCTGTTGGGAGCAGCTAAGGCAGTGATTTCTCCCACCGACACAGCTGATGGAGCTGAGTGCGTGGGGAGACCAGACCCATTGCAGAAGCACTTGTTGCATCCTCAGTATGCACAGCTGGTGCTATTAGCACCAATGGGTGCCGCTGGTCACTGCCCATCCCCTGGGCCCTGGGGTTTGCTGTATCTGCAATTCCTCACAGGAATCCCTAAGGAAAGTCTCCCATGGGACTGGCTCCATTGTACCAGACATGGGCTGAGATCTGCGGGTGGTTTGCACACATGTCCCCCTGCACCCCTCAGTAGCTCCCATCTACTCCACTCCAGACAGAGACCCTGGAGTGGATGGAAATCCTCAAAGCTTGACCGGAGCCTGAAGATCTCTGCAGGCTTACACCCAGGGAAGGTCTGGCCTTGCTGCACACAAATCCCAGCAAGCAGCCGTTGCCAGGATGCTGCGATTTCCAAGCCAACATCAAAAAGCAGCTGGGGATTGGCTTGCGAATGCTCCCACACGGCACATCCTCTGTGTTTTATGAGCGATGTTTTACAACATAAGTGCTGCTATATTAAGCCACACATCTAACTGGAAAAACAGGAGATGGTGAGGCAAGCACAGCTACCTCAGTGCCGGCTGCTTTAACGCTGTGTAAGCGAGTCCTTCTCCTGTTCAGGCTCTCTCCTGCCTCTCTCCCTCTGCCCAGCCCCGCTCCATGCAGGCAGGAGGCAGGCATGGGTACTCTGTGATACACAGCTGGCCCTTGGGTTTTGGGACAGGGTGCCATGGTAGGGCATTTCCCACCTGCTGCAGCCCCCAGCCCTGCTCCTAAGGGAGGCAGGAACTACAAAATGGGGCCAGTCTCCATCTTTTAGGGCAAAATCCTTGCTGGCAGCAGGATATCAGGGGCTTTGCGGGGTCGTCTTTGGCTTTAGCTGAGGTCTTTCGGTTCCTGAGCAAAGGGTGAGTGTTTGGAGAAGTCCAGCCCTCCTCGCTCACCGCCGGGCAGGCGGAGGGAGAAGCGGGGGGGTCTCCTTCCCGGCGGCCCCAGGAGAGGGTGCTCTTCGCCCGCGGCTGCGCCGGGCCCGCACCGGCACCTCCGCGGCATCCCCGCAGCCGGCGGGCCGGGCCGCTGCTCCGCTCCTCCCGCGGCCCTGGGGTGCAGGGGGAAGCAGAGGACTTGGGCCAAAAAAGCCCGTGCCCCCTGGACGGGCCCTGCTTTTATTCCTTGCCACCCCCCGGGGTAAGGATTTGTACGGGGAGGCTGCGTTTTCGAGAGCTCCCATCACCAGACCCTGACCTGCATCCCCATCCCTCGTCCATGGGGATGGATGCAAAGAGCGTGGCCGTGCCGTGCCCTACCTGGGGACGGTGGAGGAAGCAGTCGTTGGCAAGCCAAGACCCTTGCAAGAGAGTGGTGGAGTTGATTTATGCTCCTGACATTTCTCTCCCGGTCGGGCAGAGCTTTTAATAAAGAGTGAGTGATTTATGGCTCCTTTTAAGTGGGAAGGAATGTTACCTACGGCAGTCTGCCCCCAACACCCCCGCCTCGTTGTCTCGCTGAACCCCCAGCATCTGGGCTAGCAGGAGGGGAGCCGAGACTGTCTCTGCCCCCATCATTCCCCGAAGCCCTCCCCACAGCTGAGGTGGCCCCAGCATCCTGCCCCATTCCCAGTAGCAGCAGCCCCGGTCCTGTCTGGGGATGCCCCGGCACCCTGGGGGGAGCGGTGCTGTATCCCCTCCAAACTGCCCCAGGCCTCGGCAGTGGGGCAGTGCCCAGCCTACGTGCCACCCTGCACGTAGCAGCTATTCAAGGAAAGCTTCTGCCCCCAGACCCCTCTGCTCCCCTCTGTGAGGACCCCTGTGGTGGCTGGCCTGGGGACAGGATGACAGCTCCACGGCAGTTGTCATGGTTACTGGGTATTAATGGATGCGGGCATGAGTGCTTCCCAGTGATGAACAGCTCCAGAAGGGAAGGGCTGCCTTCAGCCCATCCAGCTCCAGCCCTCCCAGGGGGGCCTTGGTCATGGAGCCACCTTCGTGCCCCTCCCCAACCCCTCCAGACCCCTGAACCAGTGCTGGCCAAAGCCAGCTCCAAAACCACCAGGGGCAGTAGCTTGCAAATAAAGGGGCTTCTTGGGGCCTAAAATGACTCTTGGGTCTCCCAGAGCAGACAAGGAAGGGGACCTGTCCCCTCCCATCCCAGCCCTGCTGCCTGGAGGGGACTGGAGAAGGCCACAGGGCTGGGGAACACAGTGGCCAGCAGGAACGGGGATGCAGCAGAGCCGCAGGACCCTGCCAGCCAGCCCCTTTCCCCTCTGGAAAGGGCTAATGAGTGAGGACAGGGGATAAGAGCAGGGGCGGAGGGAGCATCGCCCAGACAAAAGCCGCCCCAAGAGGCTCCCAGCTGCTAATGAAGATAAAGTGCCCGGTTCCTTTTCTTCTCCCAGTGAAATCTGGTGGCTAAGGGGGAAAAAATGCTTTCAAGTGTATTCATCTATAACATGGCCTGGGAGGCAGGGATTCCAGCAGCCGGAGTGGCGGCCAGCTGAGACACTGATCTCACACTTCGCACACGTGCATGCACACACACATGTGCAAACACACACACATCCGTGCAGGCTGCACAGTGTGTGTGAAATACCTGCAGAGCACGCGCATGCACACAGACATCAAAAGCCCGGTCTTTCTCTGCATCAAAACCACAACCGTAGATAAAGGCATGTGTTGAGCAAAACACCCCCTGCCCACGCAAAGCACCCATGCCGGGCTGCCAGATCCCACACGTGCCCTGAAATGCACATGGCAAGCGCAGTGCAAACACAGGCACGCGGCACGCCAAGGGTGCCTGCCCGGCACCGGCGCGTGTGCACATGCATGCACACATGTGTGCATGCATCCTTCCCCCATCCTCAGGCCTGGTGGTTGTGCAAATGCAGCCTGTATCATGCGGCTGAGGTGGGAGAGGGCAAGTGATGCCCGGTGGGGTCCTGGGCTGGAAGACCTTTTGGGTCACTGCAGTGTTTCAGTAAATATGTGAATAAACCTCATTGCCATTGATTTATGGGGGAGGCAGGTTGGGGGAGATGGGCTGGGGCTCTCCCATGCCATGGATGGATGGACTCCTACCCCATCCCACCCACAGGGTCTGTCCCAAGCCTTTCCCCTGCCTGCTGTCCTGCAGCCCAGCCCTTGAATCTCTCCTTAACCTTCATCCCAGCCCTTGAAACTCTCCTTAACCTTCATCCCAGCCCTGACTGAACAAGGTCTGCACTAAAGAGTCCCACTGCTGTTCCCTGCCTGGGAGCTCCTCCACTCAGAGACCTTTCCACATGCCTGGAGCAGACAAGCCAGTGTCAATGGGACTGTATTTCCAAAGTGCCCATCACCAGGCTTTTTGGGAAGGATGCTCTACAGCCCAACATTAAGTTAAACAAACCCAGGGCTGTTCTCTGGCCCTGAGGACCTCTGCCACAGACCAACCCACCTCCAGGCTATGAAACAGATCCCACAAATGGGCAGCCTGTGTGCCAGATCCTGCTGGGCACTGTCCCTGACCCAGGCTAATTCCTAAACCGTGAGCAAAAATTGCCTGGATCAGTGCAAGCTGGCCCAAGCCAAAATCATACCAGGGCAGTGCTAAAAACTCCCATGGGGACAGTCCCACTGCTGTGCCTGGGAATGCTCTGGGACTGTTTGTTTTACAAGTGCAGACGTAACCAGAGATTCTTCCCCCCTCCTTTCCTCTGGGGGCTTTGAATTAAGTAGCCCATTTACAGAGAGGCAGCAAGGGAATAGACGGCATGTGGGGAGGGGGAGCAGCTTCTCCCCAACACATCTGGCAGCTAAATGTACCCCCAGACCCACCAGAGACCCTCCAGGCAGCAAAGCATTTGCTTGCAGCCTCCCAGGCAAATAGAGGTGCTGCAGAGAGATGCTGGATCTGGCCCTGCTGACGCCCTCCTGCCCCGTCTCAGCTTCATGTGGGAGCCATGCTTGGCTAGACCCCACTGGCTTGTTGCAGTCATCTGCTGTATCAGTTGGGCATGGGGGCTGAGAAGAGGTGCCCCACACCTCTGGGGCAGGGTGGAGGGGAGTGCAGCTGCTGGAGGCAACTCCAGCACTATTCGGCATGGCCGGCTTGAGCAGGTACACTGCTATCCCACCGCACCCGGCTGCTGACAGCCGGCACCTTGGTACCACCTGGCTCCTGGTTATTAACTCATGTGGATCTGCTTGGCTGGGGCGAATAAAAACTATCATCTGGATAATTGCACATACACCCTCAAGCAAATAATGGGAAAGGGGAAAGTGAGGGACCCAGCTCAGTGAGAAACTAGGAAAGCTATGGGTATGGAAGCCTGGGAGCAGCTGGGAACCTCTCGGCACGGGGACAAGAACTCAGAGCCAGGGGTCAGGGGCCTGGGGCCAGAAAATAGCACCCGGTGAGAGCTGAGAGATCGCATTATCCCTGCAGCTTGGGATGGAGGGAGGCAAAATCAGCCCATCACAAAGCTGCCCGTGCCCCTGGCCGGGGACAGTAGCCAGCCCAGCCCCAGCCCCGCACCAGCTCAGCCCCGGCGCCCAGAGCCCAGCCCGGGTGAGCTGCCCACACTCCCTCAGCAGAGGGCAGTGGATGCACACGCACACGCGTGCTGCACACCCGTGGCCACCCCCCGCCGTGTGCCCAGGACACGAAGGGATACAGCGGCAGGGATCGGTTCTCGGCGCTCCCGATGCTGCCGGCGTGTTGAAAGAGCCTGGCACCCCTTGGGGGAGAAATAGGTCCCCAAGGGCTAGCAGGAGAGGGGTGGCAGAGGGGTGGGTGCTGGCCCGGCAACACATCCCCAGGGTGGCCCGAGCAGGGACCGCTGACCAGCGAGGGTCTCTGCCTACACGACCCCAGCTCTTCCCTGTGCTTTGACCTTGTCCCCAGCCCTGACCCGGCCTCCTGTCCTCTCCCTGGTTCCCAGTGGAGGACACGCTGTCTCCAGCCCAGGCGGATGAGCCCCACACTGCTCTGCTCACCCCTATAGCTAGCCGCATGCTGGAGATCCCTGCCTGCCCTCCGAGGTTCCCACACCCACAGGGATGCTGGAAGCTGTCTCCCCGGCATATTTTCAGGGGCATTTACCACAGCAGCAATTCTGAGCCCTGGGCAGCAGGGACAGGCTATAGGCAGCCCTGAGGCCTGGAGGTGCAGGGGAAGTGTCCATGCGATACTGTGGGCTGTTAAACTGGACCCCATCTCTATTGCTGGGCAGGGGGAGGTGAACTGGTGCCTACGTGCACATGGGCAGTCTCCCAGGTCAGAGTGGTCCCTGTTAGAGTATAAAGGGGTCCCCTATAGCTGTGTAAGTGGGGGTCCCTATAGTTATATCAGGAGGGGCACTATAACCATATAAGCAGGACCACTATAGCGGTGTAAGGCACATGACAGACAGCCACAGGATCCCCCCTCCAGCTGCAGGAGGGTCGCCGGTGCCAGCACCACCCTGTGGGAGATGAAGCACCATCCCCTCCCGGTGCATCCCAGCCTCTCTCAGTATCTCTGGCCTCACCATCTTGGTGCTGCCTGGCCCAGATGTGCTGGGAAGAAGGAGGGGGCAGCTGTGGAGCATTCAGGCCAGATGTAGAAGGTACACTTTGCGATGGCAAGCCATGCGGAGGCTGCTGAGCTGGAGGCCTGTACTTATCCGGCCACGACATGGCACAGGAAGAAAGGACATTCCTCCCTTAGGAACAGCTTGCGCACATGGCGTCATCGCCTCGTTATTAGGAGGGAAGCCACAGAGAGGGTGTTCCCAGCCCCCAGCCCCACCGCCCCCCCTCCACAGGCCAGGCTGGCCCCAGGAAGGGCGGTGGGACCTGGGCAGGGAGTGGAGGGCTTGTGGGATGCTGCCTTTGCCATCCGATCCCCAACTCTGGGTTGCTCTCAATCCCTCGGCTTGTAGCGAGGGCAGGAGCCATCCTGGCCTGGATTCAGCCGACTCAGCACTTTGGGCTAAGCCCGGCTGTCACTGAGCCCAGGCTACAGCTGAGCATGCCAGAGCCTCGCCAGATGCTGGGGTACGTGTGCCTTCGCTGGCCGTCCCATCACAGCTTTCCTGGGCGATGGGGAAGCTTGCAGCAGCGCTGGCTGGAAGAGATTCCCAGCCCATCCCGATGGAGGCTGCTGTCTGCCTCACTGGGAGAGGCCCGGTTTGAGGAGCTTGGCTCAGCATCCTTTCCTTGGAAAACCCTCCTGGGAGAGGCCCCTGCCCTGGCCCAAGGCCCCGAGACCCTAGCTGGGTGTAAGAGTCCCCAGTTGGTGCATGGCACTGAGCCGCTCTGTGCTGGGGATGGGACATGCCCTCTGTCCCTGCTCACTGCCCAGCATAGCTCCTGCTCATTCAGCAGGACCTGGGCATGTCTCAGTCCCCAGGGCCTGACCCACCAGCCCAGCTCTGCAACAGGCACAGCCAACATCAAGCCTCCAAGAAGGATTTCCCCGCTAATGGACCATGATGTGGGGGGAACCAAGCCACCCCGCCAGCCCTGCTAGGGATCCTCCTCCCCAAGCCCTGCTCAGAGCTCACCCAGTGCCCTGCTATAAGATGGGGCATGGGATGCCAGAGATGGGACAGAGCTGTTTGGCTTCAGAGCCAGGAATTAAAAGTTCAAAGGGATTTGCAGAGACCAGGGCAACCTGGAAAGCAGACCAGATGGTTTGTTCCTGGCTCTGCCAAGGAAGGCTATCAGCTACCAGAGCAGCAGCAGGAGGCAGGCTCGGTGATTCAGCGCAACAACAGCTTGGGTATACGATAGGACTTGCCTAAAGCCAAAGGATACTCTGGAGTGGTGGGACAGGGGGAAGGGCAGAGCATGGCTGCTCCCTTTGGAGCTAGTTTTGTCCTGTCCAGAGTAAAGCTGCCTTGGTAATCCTTGCAAAAACCCTGCGTGTGTGGTGTTTCATGACCTGCGTCCTGGGAAGGGCAAACCCTGACCTGATACCCACCCATGGACTCCAAGGTCTCGGAGAGAAACCAACCCAACCCCCCCGCCAGTCTTTCCAGCCACCGCAAGCCAGCAGTGATGCCGGGTGTCGGGAAACATCAGAGCACGTGTCTCCCGTCCGCACAGGTGAGAGCGGCGTGTGGGCGTCAGGACACGCCTGGCCAGAAGAATCCCAGCAAATTACTTCTCCTTGATGTCTGCCGGTTCGTCACGGCAGAAACACGGCGTGCAAAGGGCTTGGTTTTGAAGGAGCGCCGAGGGATGCCGGAGCCGGGTTGCTGCCAACTCACCTGTCACTCCTTGCACGCTGCCCCGGGGCTTGCAGGCTGGGGGGAGGCAGGTGCTGGAGAGCCAGCTCGGCCGCAGAGCCGTGGCCGAGGAAGCGAGCAGGTAGGGAGCTGCCTCTCCCAGGCGCCTCGCTCCTGCTCTGCCAGGTGGTATTTGGCTGTGGAAAGTGCAAGGCATTTCCAGCCTCAGATGTATTTTTTTTTCCCCCTGTGACTTTCAAGAAGGGCTTTGCAGTGGTGTCAGTGGGAAGGTTGTCCTGAATTGGAAGCACTCAGTGGAGGGGAGCACAGGATTGGGGAGCTGCTGGAGACCTGCTCACCTGCCGCAGCCAGCCCAGAAGTAAGGGGCTGGGTGCGTTGGGAAGGACCAGCAGGCAGGAGACCTGCGGAACAGCCCATCCCACTCAGGGACCAACTCTGAGGGCCAGGCAGAGATGTGCAGCAGGCAGTGAAGAGGCCAAGGGGCCGTGCCTGCAGAAGTGGGGCAGGGTCAGAGACCCCGGGCTCCACAGCAGCAGTCTGGATGCCGTGAGATGCTGTGCAGCCTCTTGCAACCCATGAGGCCATTACACAGCGTGAGCCAGACCCTTGTGCTTCTCCTCCACTCCATGTGAGCCAGCAAAGCCTCGGGGTAGGCGGGCTCGGAGGGGCTGATGTACTCCCCTACAGCCAAGCAAGGAGCCTGACTCAGGCTGGCTTTGAGCACAGGCTCAGCAGAAGAGCCCAGGGGCATCTCTCCCAAATTGGGACTTCCGCTGTGCGGGCGCAGCTGAGGAGCAGATGGGAACTGGTGGCCACGGACCCAGGGTGAGAGAGGGGCCATGCTGCTGTGAACCTGAGCCCCAGCCTGGCTTGGCGGGGGTAAGCATGTGAGCTGGCCAGGTCCTTGCCTTTTTTTGCAGGGTTTTAGTGCAGAGACATGCACTGTGTCTGGTTGGTGGCGGGGGATGTGCTGGGGATGAGCAAGGGTGGTGCTAGGGATGTGCAGCTCAGAGAGGGAGGTCAGCAAGGCAAAAAGCAGGGCAGTGTGGGCAGGAAAATGCTGGCGAGTCCTGAAGACACTTGCCAGTTTGATTGAGGCACCGGCAAGCAGGGAGGTGGCATCACCACCGACCAGGTTTGCAGGTGACGCACGGGCTGGAGGGTGCTGGCGGTGAGCAACACGGAGACTGGCTACGTGGCTGAGCACAGCGTGTGTGAGGCAGCGCTGGGACAAGGACAAGGGCAGGTTATACCTGCAGGACGGGAGGCTCCGCTTCAGCGACATGCGATGGTGGAAAGGGCTACGGGTGCCTGGGAGCCAGCTCGGCACCCCACAGACCCAGCTGGAGGACACAAGGGGGGGAGCTGAGGCTGCCCATGGGGAACGGCTGTGCTTTAGTGCATGATCTAGGTGTCTGCTAGACCCCGGTGCCAAGGAGATTTGGCACAAGAGAGACCTCATCTGTTTGTCCAAGGCAGTGATGGGTCTTCCCTTCTTGGCTGGTAGCACTGCAGGCAGCAAAATCTTCCCCTGGCAGGGAGGGGCCATGTTCCAGCACCATTAGCCATCGGGACATCATCTCTAGTGGGCGTGGGCATGCACTTGGAGGCTTGAAGGCTAAAGGACCTTCTCCCAGAAGCCAGGGCCTGTCTCCTGCCAGGCTAGGGGCATCTCTCACCTGCCCAGTGTCCTTCCACAGGACCATGGGGACTGTGGGCTGGCCCAGTGGATGCTGCTAGCTCTCAGCAGCTGAAGCCAACATGGACCAAAACTTCTGCCCCAGGTGATGCTTTTGCTGCTAGTCAGGACCATGACTGAGACGGGGAGGTTACAGCCTCCAGCCCACTGCTGCTGCCCTCAACCCGGCTTCCAGACAAAGGCTGCCCAGGACGTGGCCAGGCTGTGATGACTGTCCCCCAGTTCAGACAGGGAGGCTTCATCCCCTGCATACCCGCCACACCCTGTGCTGCTCTCCCACAGGTTTTCCAGGCCGCTGTTTCACAGGGGGTTTGGCACCAGCGTTTGGGATAGACCTGAGGCAGCCCCACCGTGTCCCCCTCTCCTCGCCGCTGTGTCCTGCTGAGGCACGGCTGCTGGGGAAGGTTTTGCAAGGCTCCGCAAAGCGGCCGCCTGGCTCCCTGTCATCAGAGCAGCACGGGGTGGTACCTCCCAGCCACGAAACCCCGGGGAGATACTGAACAAAGCCTAACTTGTGTAAACCAAGCCAGCCCTGGTGAGGTGTCTGCCACCTCCCTGGCCTCCTGCCCTCCCCGCTCAGCCTATCTCAGCCCACATTTAACAATTACCTGCTCTCCGCACGGCTCCCCAAGTGCTCTGAGTGATGTGGGCCAATTCCCCGCTGGCAACTCCCGGCTGCCTCTCAGGAGTTACGTCAGCAGGGAGTTGGACCACGCGCATCCTCTGTGCAGCACCTGGCAGTGTGGCAGCCAGCACCTCCCCTGGGCCTGCCAGGGCTGATGCCGGGCTGGGCATCGGCCGAGCACCCCTGGGAGGCAACAGCATCCCTTCTCCCCCCCAAGCAGTGGCCAGACAGTGCCCTGCCCTTGAATTGCAGGGAAGGGAGTTCTGGCAGGTGCAGTTACCTAAGCTGGAAGTGGTCCAGGGCGGCAGATTTAACACCCTAGCTCTGAATGTAGGAGGGCATCAAGCCATCAGGGCATAAGGCAGCGTTTTGCGTCCGATGCTTCCAGTAATGATCCCGACACGGGTCAGCACCCTTGCCAGGGTGTGCTGAGATAGTCTGACCCAGCCATAGTGTGCCTGCCCTCGGCTAACAGCCTGGCACTGTGCAGAGAGTCAGCCTGAGGTGCCTGGCAGCCACCACCCGTGTGCCCAGCACTGTCCCCTTGCTGCCGGCACGCACAGCTTGGCACGTGGTATCTGGGCATTACGGTCAGCAGGAATTGCTCCCACAAAACCAAGCAACTCTCGAAGCATTGCCACTGCGTGTCCTGAGAAAGCCCTGCCCGGAGCCATGCCCATCTGGCATGTCACAGCGCTGGACTCGCCAGCGCTCAGCCTGGCATCGCCGTTGGGTGACTGCGGCAGCACAGGCTGTCCCGTCCCTCCCTCTCCCTGCACAGGTGCTGTGCTGGCACCATGGGAAAGAGCAGCACTCCTCCCCACGCAGGCAGGACACGCGCCACCTCCTTCCCCAGAGGGACCCAGCTGCGCTGGGCTCAGGGCGGGAGGCTTCTGGTGACACCAGGCTGGGCAAGCAGCAGGAGCGGGGCACGGAAGGGAGCCAAGGAGGCACGTGGTGATGGTGAGCCAGCGCTTGGGCAGAGGGGCCCAAAGCTCGGGAGCATCCATGCTCAGGGCTGCGTACTGGGGAGCACTGGAGGGGCTGGGAGGCAAGGCAGGGAGTGAGGGTCTCCTGCACCCACCTCTCCCAACTGGGACAATCCCCCTTCACTCCATCACCTCTCCCAACGCTCTTCCACCCACGTAGCCTCCCCAGCCCCTGCCCTCTGCTCCCCACACACCTCCTCTCCTCTTCAGTGGTACCCAAGGGACCTCCAGGTAGGGCTGAGAGACAGGACCAGGGGACACTGCAGGGATGTACCATTCTTGTGCATGGAGTAGGACATCTTGCCTGTGATAGTCTGGGCTCACTCTGCAAGAGGTGCCATCACCGGGGATCTTCTGGTCACCTCTTCTTGAGGGCAGCCACACCTCTCTGATTGGTCTCAAAGGGTGCCCATCGCCGAGGTACCGGAGCACTTGCTCTTGGTCTGTTGGCTCTGGAGCAGCCACAGCCCTGGAAGCAGTGGTGTGAGGGAGCGAGATAGGTGTTGATGTGGCCCAGCCATCCCTTCGTACCTCCGGTTGCCAGCCCTTCTGGGCACAAGATGGCTCTTTTAGCTCCTGGATGGCTGGTGCCAGCCCTGGCCTGGCTCTTTGAGATTCCCCATGCCCTCACCCATCCTGGAGAGGGATAAGAACCCGGCGGCTGGCCCAGGGGCTGGGAAGGGCAAGGAGACTCAGCTGCCCACCGGGAGGTGGAAAATGGCCCAGAGCAGGCAGTGCAGTGAAGTGGGGTGTTGCCGGCTACCATCTATTATTCCTGCCCTGCATCAAAAGGCCAAGATGAAAGTCTCCGGCCACAGCCCTTGCCACAACAACGTGGACCCCCCTCCTGAAATTACTGCTCCCCTGAAGGAGTTTGCTTTTGCCTGAGCGGTGGAGGAGAAAGCCGTGTTTACACACCAGGTTTCAAGAGCTGCTCGCCAGCTGCCTCACTGTAATTACCGTCGTTAGGAGGGGATGAGTTGCTGGGGCTTGGTGCTGGGGTGTCTGTTTGTTTGTTTGTTTGCAGCCCCAGCATGGGGCAGCTGGTGAGGGAGGGCTGCTCGGCCGGCAGCTGGAGAGCCGGGCTCCTGCCAAGCCTCGCTACCTGGTGGAGGGATGCTGTGGTCCCTGGTGAGCGTGGGGCCAGGCCAGCCCCAGGCTTTGCAGTGGCACAGCGGAGAAGGCTGCCCAGTGGGAAAGGGCATCTCCTCAGAAGGGCAGGGATGGACCTGAATCCCCAAATCCTGAAGTGCTGTGACTGCGGCAACAGAAAGCAGAGGGGACGGGGAGTCAGGAGGCTCTGGGAACCACAGCCACCACGGACCGATTACCGCTGCAACTCTGCTTGCAGCCTGAGCACCCCCTGAAGTGTGCATGGGCTGAGCAGGGACAAACCTCCTCTCTCATCCCCTCGCCAGCTTCTGGTCCCCAAGTCAAGTGACAAAAGTGCCTCACATCCCTGCCCACATTGAGCCTTGATTTAGCACTATGCTTCGCCACAGGGCTCACCCGCTGTGGGGGATTCACATCCTGAGATGCTTCTGGCGACATCTCTTCAAGGCATCCCCTCCAGCAGCAGCACCAGGCTACAGAGACAGCACAAGGACCAGGCTCCCTCTCAGTACAGGTGACAGGTGGCATGGAAGTGGCACCAGGAACAGGACTTCTGGGTCCTATTCCGAGCCTTGCTGCTTCTTGCTGTGTTATCCATGGGAGCTCTTGTGCGCTGGCACCAGAGCTGACAGCATCCATCTTGCAGGCAGGTTGCAGGGCTGAGCTGCCAGCTGCAAAGTGCTTCCAGGGAAAGACTGCTTATCGTCCAGCATATCCTGGGTTTCCCATTGCTGCCAGGCTCCTCTTTCAGCCCAACCAACACCACCTGAAGCGGAGCCCCTGCAGTATCTGGGATATCTGCCCTGCAGCCAGGGCTGCTGCCCAGGGACCTTGCAGGAGTGGTTTTAGCAGACAGCCACATCAAAGCCCGTCCAGGACGCTCCATCCCACTACAGGCTTCAGCACCCATGAACAGCGAGCATGACGTACCATGACAGCACAGATTGTTTCTCCTTGTAATGCTGGGCAGGCAGTGTGTGCAGGGGGGCGGGGGGGGATGTGAGGAGGCAAAACCAGTGCTGCTGCCTTCTACTTCACAACCACCTTGGGCTTGCTCTGGGTCCTACAGCTGGAGGAACGTGGCAGAAGTCTTCGCCTGATTTTGCACCTCTCCTGTCACAGCCCCCACCTCCTGAGGACAAGCATCCTCAAAGGTTAGCAACCTGCCTGGCTCAACTGCCTCCAGCACTGCAAACTCTCCAGTCCTGGCCAAAAGTGTTTCAGCATTCTGGCTGCTGGAAATGTGCCTCCTTCTTAGCCCAAATGTACAGAGAGTGAACTCCCAGTCCTTAGCTCCCAGGAGGTCTGGAGCACTCCTTTAGCCAGCACAGGGCTACCAACACCAGTCCAGACCTGGCTTTGCTCCAAGATGTCGCTCAGCAAAAGGCCTTCCTCCAGCAGGTATTTACCCCATGTGGTCATGGCAGAGGATTTGCACTGGCAGTGTCATGGTGCTGTGCATCCTTATTATTAGGCAGCTGTTGCAAACAGCTGGAGGCTTTGGCTTTGGCTTTTTTCCTCATTCTCTACTTGGCATCAGCCCTTTAGGAGGCCCCCAGTGTGCATCGGTACCTGGGCTGAGAGCACAAGCGAGCAGAGAGTCTGGGGGCCTCTTGGCATAACTCATGCTCCTGGTCTGGTGCGGGCAGTGTGATCGATGGAGTGGCAGAGGGGTGCAGCCTGTCCCGAGCAATAGGCTCCTGCAGCAGCAGGAGCACAGTGAGCTGTGCATGAGCATCAGGGATGAGGCTCACATGGATGTGTCCCCATGCGACTGGCATGCTGTCCATGTCCACACAAGCAGCAAATGAGAGCAAGTCACCAGGCACTGCTACTTGTGCTTCTCTTTATTCTTTCACTGCCTTGCACATCGCCTGATTTCCGATCCTCGCTTAGCAGCTCCCTTGGTAGTTCATTCAAGCAGTGATGCTAAGGCTGGAGGGACCCAGCAAGGCCACCCAGCCCACCCCCAGCCTCAGGCCAGGCCCACTCGTACCTCCTTTGCCAGGGAGAAAAGGGGTATTCCCCCCCTGCAAGACCCGTGTGCTACGTGCAGAGTGTGATGGGGAAGCGGGTCGCTGGCGGGGGGGAGCTAGTCGTTCACCAGCGTGAGTGGGAGGGTGAACTGGAAAGAGCCTCCTCTCCCGGTGGAGCACCACCGCCCAGGCTTGACGAGGCGTGTGCTCCTGCGCCACCCGTACACGCCTTGGGTGCCTCTAACCGCCTGGGACAGGTATTCATGGTCCGGCGGAGCGTGCCCTATCATGCCTTCATGCCACGGCGCTCGGCAAGTGCCTCCCCTCCCTGCAGCTGCAGCCGTGCTGGAGCATTCTTCTGGGGAGGGCTGGCTTATACTGGAAGGGATGGGGGACGTGGACGGCCACCCCCTGCTCCCCAAGTGCACTGGGCTCTTCCCCACTGCAGCATCCTCATCACCTCTTCAGCGAGTCCCTGCAGCAAGAGCCCACTGCGGCCATGGAGACAGCACTCCCGGCCAGCATGGGGACATGTTCCCAGGAGCAATTTCAGGGCTGCTGTGCAGGTGTGGGGAGCACCCTGGGATGGCTGCACCCCTTCTCTCATGTGTGTGGCTGAGGGTAGTGCGACCCTTCCTGACCAGTGCAGAGTGGGAGCCAGACGTGGCAGGGGCAGGGACAGCGCATTAGGGCTGGGACCTCCTTGCCCCACAGAGATTCCCGTTCCAGCTCCTTGCTGAGGGTAGATGGGACTGTGGGGAGAATGGGGTATTCTGGAGAAAATCGGTGCACTTCCAGATGTAGCCAAGAAGATGGAGTTAGATGGGATGTCCCCAGAGGGGCGATACCTGTGGAACTGATACAACCCTGCTCTGTGAGAGCCTTTGGAAAGGGAAGGTCCTACACAGTGACACTCTCACCAGGGGCTTGGAGGAGGTCCCTGGCCATGCTGCCAAGCACCGGTCCTCTTTTGTCTTGAAAGTGGGGGAGACGAAAAGCCCTGAGACAGGAGGGCAAAGGCAGCGTCTGGTGCTGCACAAGCTCAGTCAGAGTCACTTCTAGCTGCACCCACCAGGTTCACACAGGCACACAAGAGAAGGTTGGCACGGGCAAAACTGAGACGAGGAAGAAGGGAGACATATGGGGGAACCCCCATGGGTACCCGCTCTGCTGCCCCACCTGACTCAGAGCTGAGAGCCCAGCATCCCTGCAGTCAGCAGTGGTGAACAGGAGACTGTCCGGCAGCAAGGCCATTTGCTATGGGAAAGAGCCCCCCACCGGTGGCCTGAGCTGGGCATGGAGAACGGAGATATCCCAAGTCACAAGTGCCTTGGAAGCACTCCTTCAGTATCCGCTGTGGTCTGTGTTCTTGGTTTGCTTTTGAGCAGTAAAATAAGTGACCCAGTGACCCATCAGGATGGGTGCCAACTTTGTCTGCCAAGTCCTGCTGCATCCCTGGTACCCAGAGCCAAGCCCAGCAGGCAGGAGCGGGGGTTATGGCACTTGACAGGGAAAGCAGGGGAGAGGGACTGAGCCCATACAGCCCCTGCAACCCCTCACCTTTGTGCCTTCGGGGGGGTGCCCCTAAGGGGCCGGCCCTGTGCTGCCGCGGGTGCTGTTTGATCCAGGCTCTCCCCGACTCTTGCACGCGTGCATAACCACCTTGGAGCTCTGCCCATCGATCGGCCGGGCTCATACCCCTTTCACCCTGCTCTGGGTCACCTCTCCCCGGAGCAAAAGGGACCGTGCTTGCCGGCTGGCCCCGGCCCCGGTGGGTTGCAGCATCCCCGGGGTGTGCCGTGTACCGGGGTGCCCCGTGTACCGGGGTGCCCCCGGACCCCGCGTGCGCCGGGGCCTGGCAGGCGCTGGTTAAGTCATGTGTTTTGTGTTGGGTTTCTCCCCCTCCTGGAAAGTCCCAGTGCGGAGCGGTGGGGCTGAGCCGACCGCACACAGCTGCGGGCCACCACATGAGAGAAGCCAGCTCCCCGGGGATTACAAAGCCCCGGGAGCCTGGGGAGGAGGCAGGAGCACCCGCGCCATGGCCCTTTCATCTCTCCCCTGCCTCACTCCCCCTTTCATGTCTGCCTCTCTGGCCACGCTCTCTTTTCCTCTGCTGCCTTTGCTCTCTTTGCACTTGGCCTCTTTTCCCTGCCTTCCTCCCAGCCCTTCCCACTGCACCTGGCTGTGCTGGCTGCCTCTGCACCACTCCTGTCACCCCCCCTCCCAGGACCCTGTGCTTTCATCCCCCGACCCCCAGCTGCCTGCTTCCACCTCCCCCTGCACTGGCGTCCTGCCCCCATGCCGGCTCTGCCCCTCCATCATCTCCTTCCCCAGCCCAAAACCTCCCATTGCCATGGGGGGGGGAGGAGAGGTGTGGCACAAAGTCCCCCCAGGTGTTCTCCGTCCATGTCCAAAAAGCTTTTCCCCCTTTCTCCCATCAGTCCTGTTGTCCTCACCAGGCTGCTTCCAGGGTCACTCCCCTCTCCAGGTGTGCCCTGCGCTGTCACAGCCAGGCATCCTCTTCCCTCTCCATCTGCCTCATGGAAGCAATGAGCTGGGGATGCTGGTGGACCCCGATGTCCCTCCCTGTCACTGGCACCCACCTTCCTCTTCTTCAGCTCCAGCTGGGGGACAGAGAAAAGGCACCCGTTCGTGCAGTAGCCAGGGTTGGGCACTCCCTGTGAGAGGTCTCTGGTGTCCCTCACACACTCCCCGAGAGGCCTGGGGTGTCTCTGGGGGCAGGGGACCACATGCAGGACTGAGAGACTAAAGAGTATTTGGGTCCGAACATACCCGCAGCCATTGCAGCAGGGGGCATATCACAGGCAAGGTGGTCTAATGGTTACAGCATTCCCTCTGAGTCCACAGGCTCCCCGGGGAGACTTGGTGTCCATCTGCTTGGTGGGGATCTCAGCCATCGGGGTTTGGGCTGTGGAGGACCTCCACATCACTCCCTTCCCAGACGCACTATCAGCCTCCTTTCTCGTGCTTCTCCCCCACCTGCTCTCACTCCGGTGCCTGCCCACCCTGCTCCTCTGCACCCACTGCCTCCACTCAGACCTTCTGCCTAAGGGGCTCAGTGGACCCCAAACTCTGTTCCCAGCTTGCTTAGCCCCTACCTTCCCCATCCCTTGTCCAGTCTCCCCCAGGAGCTCTTCCTACCCCGGCCCTTGGAGCTCCCCTGGCTCCATCACAGCCTTCAGCCCAAGCCCTCCCACTGCTCTCCATCTCCACATGCCACCCATTTCCAGACACTGCTGGCCCTTCTGCAGGCGTGTGGCAGCCCCGTGTTCGGGGACACCCAGCCGTGGAGCACCGAGGGCTGGTGCAGCTGCCGCCCAGCAAGGAGGCTGCAGTCCTCCCAGGCAGCGGGGGCACTCCTGCGGAGTCAGGCTGCTGCCGGTGCGTCTGGTCACTCAACGAGCTCAACACAGTGGTGGCTACAGCCTCCTCACCGGGCAGACGACCCGAGCCCTCGTCGTGGGGGCAATGCCACCAGGATGCTGTGCCGGGGGGTGGTGGGCAGGAGCTGGGACTGGCGGTGGGAGCACAGGACTCCTGGGCTCCTCTCCTGAGCCAGCTGCTGCCTCGCTGTAGGTACTTTGCCTTGCCAAGCAGGTCAGTTAGGGCCAAACTCTTTTTTTTTCTTTTTTGGGGGGTTGCACGGGTGCTGGTGCCAAGCATGACATGTTGGGGCTGAACTTCAGGAAAGCCTCGGGGCACCTCTCTGCAGCTCAGGTTGCAGCACGGTGCCAGCCAGGCTCTCGGGAAGCATCTCAAGCCATGGCCACCTGCTTCTCAACCAGAGGAAGCATGGAGGCCAGTTGCCCAGACCAAGGCAAGGAAGGCTCTGCCCTCTGCTCCCCTTGGACCAGCAGATGCAATGAGGCTTTGCTCTCCAGTGACTTCCAGTAACCCAGGTGCATCTGGCTGCTTTTGTGGGTCGGTGGCTCACCAGGCTCTGTCAGCCAGCACTGCCAGCCCTGCCCATGGCCATGCTCATGCCACCCCAGCGGGTGGGATGGGACAGTGGGTACCAGGGAACTGTTCCCTCGTGCCTCTGCTTCACATTGGCTCTACTGGGAGCAGGAAAGGAATTTGGATGGGGCTGGGCGTTCCCGTGTAGCGATTCCCCCGGGCAGGATCTGGCTCTGATGACTGTTCTGTGCGGGGAAGAAATACCAGAAGAGTTACTCACGGCTCATTGGGGCATGATGTAGCAACTCCTCACCGGTTCCCCCCACCCTCCAGCCAAAGTTCCTCCTGTGATCTCCTGGGGAAAGTCCCAGCCCCCCCACTCCCCCCCTGCCACCCCCAGAGACCTTCCCCACCCTTGCTGGAGCTTTCCAGAAGCAGGAGATGAGCTGGGGTTTTGGGTGAGAGGAGAAAAGACCCAGCAACCTGCCATGCTGGAGGGACTCTGCTGTCCCCTTGGCTCTTCCACGCTGTGTCTGGTGATGGGCACAAGGCCAAGGTCTGAGAGAGCACCAGCCTGGGGTATCCACATCTGGACAACCACACATCTGGCTTCAGTCCTGGCAGAAGTGCAAACCGATTGGGCCAGCTCAGGTCTCTCTATTGCCTTTTTGGCGGTCACATTCAGGTCAGGTATTCCCATTGCTCTCCACAACCGCAGGGGCAAGAAGTGAGTTTTGACTTTGGTTCGCTGGAAGAAGCTGAGAAGCTCTCCTGCTCCTGGGACTGGGAAGTCCAAGCTTTGAAAAAAACCACTTGACTTCATATGTCTCTAGCAGAGCCACCAGGCTGGTGGTCCCCTCTGCAGCAGGGACTCTCAGGGATGGAGGAACCTCTAGAGCTTGGGCCAAAATACTTGATGAAACTGGAGTAAGTTCCACCTGGTTTTGCCAGCATGGACTTGCTGCCATCTTTAGAAGCCGTGACTGCCCTTTTAATGACATGCGTGTGAAAGAAATGGCCATTTCTTTTTAAGTTTTGGAACTTCCTTAGCGATTTGCCTCTGCGGGGAGATGATGGGAGACCGTTGGGAAAATCTGGTCCCCTCTGATGGAAACATCCTCCATCATCTGCCTGGGTGCTTCTACCCTGATGGTCATTCCTCTCTCTTGGGTGAAGTACCTTGAGCCTTCCCATTTCAGCCCAGGCCCCTGTGTGGTGCCCTGCAGGGTGGAGGTGTCCCTCATGGGGCAGGAGGGCCATGCACCAGAAGCTGCAAGACTGGAGCAGCTCAGCAGGCTCAGATAGTCCCTCCATGTGAGGAAATATGACTCTTTGGTGGGACTGGAACAGATCCCATCTGTGGATCAGGGAAGCTGCACTCAGGATCATGGAAGAGGAGAGACTGGGGATGGCCAGACCCTGGGGAGCCAAGCCCTCACTGGCAACTGGCTCTGGAGGCTCAGCAGTGGCCGTGGGGAAAGGAGGTGTACTGCACGCTCTCTGTGCCCAGCAGTGCGGTTGTTAGGATGGCTGCCCGGTGGCTTGTTCCCAGTTAGGGAAGCATGGGGACACTGTTTTTGTAACCACAGGCACACTGGCATCTTGCCTGTGGCTCCCTCAGAAAGGGAAGCCACAGAGCAGATCTTGAAGGTTGGTATTGCGTCGGGAGCCAGCTGGCCCCAGGAGGGAATGAGCTCCTGCGACCAGGAAGCCTGTGCCCTGGAGCTGCCTGCACCCAGAGCATGCCGCCTGCAGACCCATCGAGATCAAGGGATCATTTTATGTTTTCCCATGAATGGCCTGGGGTTCCAAGCTCAGACAGGGTCTCTGCAGAACCAAACAGCACCAGGAACTGTGGCTTGCCAGGCTTGGTGGCCAGGCTGTCCTGGGAGTCTCACCCTGGCTGTGCTGGCATTACTGGCGTGCCATTTCACAACACTATGTTCCCAAAATGGGGGGGGCAAGGGGAGAGCAAACTGCAGTCTTTGCAGCCCCAGGATGCTCAGAGCCTGGTCCCTTGCTGGGGGATGTGAGATGTGCTTGGGGGAACGGCCCTGCCCTGCATCCCCTCTTTGTGTCATCAAACACACCTTGTCCCCACTCTGGTCCCCTCCCCAGCTCTGCCCGGCCAGTGGAGCCGTGTGCTGGGATCCAGCTGCTGCAGCGCAGGTGGCCTGGGATTAGCAAGCAGGGGAGCGAAGGGGCCGGTGCGGTGCGGGGAGACCTCGGTGGTGTCAGTCATCACCCCAGGCAGCCCTGAGATCACAGGTGCCTGAAAAGCAGCCCCTGGGAGGTGAGAAGCCAACGCCACCTACAAAGTGCCGAAGCATGATGGATATGCAGAGCCCCACTGGGCAGCACAGCCCTGGGAACATGAGGGTTTGGCCAGCCTGGGAGGGAGGGGTGGAAACGCGGTAGACAGCAGACATCAGGGGGTCTGACTAGTTCTTGGGGCAAAGGGTGAAAGGCAAAGGGCTTGGGGATTTGGAGAAAGGGCCCTGATGTTGGAGATGGTTATTGGAGATGGAAAAGCAGGACCTCAGAAGGGAAAATGAACTGCTGAAGCATGCCCTGCCAGAGCAAACTCACCCCACGGGAACACCGCTGCTTTCATGCCCTGTGGGTGAGCCTGGGTGCCCTGAGCCCCAAGCAGAGATCCCGTCCCTGCAAGGTCACCAGCCCCAGGTCTTTGCTGTCGGGAACTGCTGCGGTGGCTGCGTGCCCTGCTGTCCCTGCTACGCTGGGAGATGGAGCCACGCAGGTTCCGCAAGGTCACAGGAGCTCCCATACTTCCCTCCAGCACCCTCCTCTTCTCCTCAGCCCCTAAAACACAGCTGGCTCCAGGGGCAAGGACCCCATCCATCCAGTCCCTCCTGGAAGGGCAAAGTCAGCCCTCCTGCCCAGGGGTGGTGAAGGGCAGAGCACCCGTCCCAGCTGACCCAGCTCCCTGCTGCCTGCGGGCACGTTATGAAATCAGGACACGGGCCACTACCCGCTGGGCCCGGGGCGCTCGCTTCCTTCCAGCCTGGTATTTTCCTCCTCGATTTGGTTTTGGGTTTTTTATTTTTTTTTTTTAATTCACTTTTTTTTTTTTGCATAGCCCCAAGGGGCACACAGCCGTGGGAGGAGCGGGGAAGTTATCAGCCGGGAGATACCAGCAGCATGATTCACTGCCTGGCCCCTGCAGGCTGCTGCAGCCTGATGGGTGCCCTCCCAGCCACCGCAGCGAGGTGCCATTTGTGGACTCCCATCTCCTGGCCTGTCCTCGCTGCCTTCCCCTCTTCCTGCTCTCTGGCTCCACCATCCCTCCCCGGCAGCGTGGGGTCAGGGGTGCAGCCCCCAGGCCCGGCACAGCCACGGGCATGAGGCCAAGAGCCGGGATTCCCACAGGATGGATGGGCTCCAGCATGTGTCTGGCTGGGCAGGAGCCTCCCAGCAGCCACCTCCCAAGGGTTTGGGGTCCCCACCTCCTGCCAGTCTGCAAACAGCTCCTAGGACTCTTATGGGATGGCAGCAGAGCACCAGAGGGAAAGTCTCGCACAAGTGGGTAGGCAGTACCGAGGGTCCCCCTCCATCCTTCCGGTACCCTGCAGGAGCGGAGAGCCTCGGGCAGCAGGAAGAGCAGGGTGCTGCACCCTGAAATACCCTGTGCTGTCTCCAATCCACTTTTATTCACAACCAGAAAATAACTTACCATACAATAACACAGGCACGCACAGCACAGCCCCAGGCACCCTCCCCTCCGGCCACGATGCTGCAGCCCAAGCCCTGCCCCAGCAGAGGCGAGCCCCAGCCCGGGGAGCTGTGCCCCCTCTCCATCCCAAGGGATGCTCCATCCCCATCCCTCTCAGAGCACAGTCTCGCACGTGGCCGGAGGAACCTGTGCACGGTGCCAATGCGTGTGTCCCCCCCTCCCCTCCCACCCTGGGCTCCCCATGCCCTGCTGTCCCCCACCCCACCCTGCCCCATCCCGCTGGGTGCCAGCGGGCACTCCCCCACCCCCATGCCCACCCTCCGCCCCCCCGAGCGGTGCTGGTGTCGGCGGTCTGTACAGCATGGCCGTGTGCTCCCCGGGGCCGGGAGCCTTGGTGCTCTCGTGTGGGGCCAGGCGGGCAGCAGGCAGCAGGCAGCCCTGCCCTCCCCAGGTGACGACAAAGTGCTGATTTCAGAGGGTGCCGAGCATCTCCTCTCCTGCTCCCCTCAGAGTGGAGGAAAGCGGGTACCATGGCTCCATCTCTACCCCCAGCGCCGATCCCCGTCTCCCTCCCCCCCTGCGGGCAGGCATGCTTGTCCCTGGCACCCTGGGGTGGGCACCCATCCCTGCCCGGCTACTTGCAGACGCTGACCCACTCGGTGATGCGACACTCCTCGCAGGCCACGAAGCAGCACCAGTGGAACTTGCAGTTGCAGCGCTCGCTGCGCGTCTGCCGCAGGATGTTGTGCCCGCGGCCGCAACACAGGCTCTCGCAGTTGTCCATGCCTGGGCTGGTCTTGTTGCACAGGCGCCCTTGGGTGCCCAAGGAGTCCAGGGCTGGTTCCCGCTCGCAGAAATCGGGTGACTTCTCAAAGTAAACCAGCTCGCTGATGCCGGCCCGGCGGCGATGCCGAGCGTGGCCCGGCTCCAGCTGCCCGGCGTTGCGGTTGTGGGGCCGGATGAGGGTGGCCCCGTAGAAGCGGTCCTTGAGCAGGGACCCCACCAGGCGAAACTCGGGTGTCACCTGCCAGCACGTCTTGAGCTGGCAGCTCCCCGAGGTGCCGTGGCATTTGCACTTCCTCCTCATGTTGTCCATCACCACCTGGGTGGGGAGGGAAGGACAGAGGGGTCAGCATGGAGGAGACATTTTGGGGGGACCGGAGAAGCCATCACGGAGCTCGCTGTGGGTTGGCACTATGGGAACACCAAGGGCTGGCATGAGCAGCCATCAGAGCCCTGGAGCTGCAAAGCCTGTTGCTGTGCCCAGTGTCACCCATGTCCCACACCCTGTCCCTTCCTATCCTGGCAGTACCAACTGGCTTTTACACTCCAGCAAGTGATTGGCACATAAAGGGGAGGGTGAGCTACCTGACCATAAGGAGGAGAAGGAGCCAGGGACTCACCTTCCACTGCTGCTTGGCTCCAGCAGCATCAACCTGATCCTGGACCCCAACTGAAAGCCAGCGTGGCTGTATCTTTCCAGCCCTACTGGGACTCCCCAGTGCAGGGGTCCCCCAAGCACCTCACCAGCCAGGAGCACTGCAAGAGGGGCAGGTGGGAGGGATGCTTTTCCCTCCCCAGGGCTTTCCTCCTGTAAATCCCCAGCTCTGGGAGTCCCAGGAGCAGCTCTGCTTTCAGCTCTTGCCTGCTTTCTCATGGGAGCCCTGGGCGCAGCGCCGGAAGGCTAAGGTGCTGCCTCCCACCATCACCCGAATTTCAAGCAGGAATCAAGAGATGCTCACAGCCCCGACTTGTGGTTTGGGGAGGCCGCGGGGAGGCTGCATTGAGGCCGGTGCCACACGTCCACCCCCCACGAGGGCCAGGGTGCATGGGCTGGGCTGCAGCTGTGGTTTGGGCTGGCCGGGGAGCACGGCTTGTGCAAGGACCAAAGGCCAGTGCAGGGGCAAGGAGGACCTTGGGCTCCCTGGACAATGCTGCTGAGCTGGGGTCCCCCTAGGTCCCCCATCCCTGCAAGGGATGCTGCTGTGGCTGCGCCAAGGGAAACAGCTCATGCTCAGCAATCTCCAGGGGCACAGAGTGGCCACACATCCCCACAACAGCCTAGAAAGAGACAGTTTATACCATCCTGTGCTCTGTCCTGACAGGGATTCCCTGCTGGGTCGCATGCGCCCATGCCCATGTGCTCACACAGGCTCCAGCAAGTCCCCTTCCCATGGGGACACCGAAACCCCGCTGGGAGCCAGGCTGGGGCTTGCAAAGACTATCGTGGTCTGATCCTCCCACCCAGGGCCACATGCCGGGGCTCAGGGGGAGCCCAGGGGACGCATGGCCCTGCACAAGGTCCTGTCCCATGATGCCAGCCCTGCCCGGCCACCCAGCTTCACGCCTGACACGCGCTGCCTGTTCCTGCCCCCTCCCTGGGGGGGATGCGTGTGCGAGGAGTGCCTTGTTTTGGTAGGGGTGGGTAGTTTTTACTCCTTGTTTTCTTGTTTTTGAGTAAATCTCTCCGTTGCTAAGCAGTTATGGTAATGAAGGCAGGTCAGGGAAACATGCCTGGAGCTTGGGGCACACGGCAGAGAGGTCTGGGCTGGGCTGGAGTTTGGCTTTCATCCTGCTGAGAGTCCTGTCTCCTGCTGGGAACAGCCTCCACCTCACAGGTAATGAGCTGCTGGGCCTCTTCGGCGTGCGCTGGGTGTGCTGGCCAGGAATACCAGCTGCTCGCCACCATCCTTGCCACCATCCATGGGAACACGGTGGCACTGGGACCCCATCCTTTCCCACATCCCCTCCCTGCTCCCTCGGCCGGACCAGGGAAAATCTGCATATAGGGCTGTGGCTGGGATGGTCACCACCGGGATGGAGGGGACAGTGGCATGACAGCTGCACAGGGGCTCATTTGGGGCTGCGGCTGGTTGCAGCACAGGCTGGAGAAGGCAGTGTGTTTGTGCCATCTCCATCACTCAAGGCATCACTGCTGAGCATCCCGAGCCCCAGCACCGCAGCACCCATCCATCCCTGCCCAGGGACAGCTTGTTATTCCTCCTGCATGGGCAGCACAAGGGGGACAGGACCCTGCCAGATCCAGGAGACCCAAGAAGGACCCATCTGAGCCTTGGCCCCGTGCTTTTGCCATCGGATCTCCTCCACACACCTCTACCCGGCCACGTCCTTCCCCCGTCTCACAGACACCAGGGTTCAGCACATGCCTGGACTCGCTGGTGCTTTCTTTCGCACATTCCCAGCTCCTCCCAGACACGCTCATAAGAGCTTTATCGTAGGTCTTTGTTGTGAGGCTAATGGGTAGTTCCTGGCTGCCTTTCATCCTCTCTCGCTCTCTGATCTGGCAGGTTAGGAGGACCTGCAAAGCCTCTTGCACGCTCCTGCTGCTCCTCGCTGGGGAACTTGCTCCCTCCCAAGGATGCAGGACACCCACCTCAGTCTTGAGTTGGAATAGGAAGCCCCGGGGCTTCCTGTTCCAACTCAAGACCAAGGTGACCACTGACATGGTCGGAGGATGCTGTGCATCCCCTGCAGCTGCAATCCCCTCTCTGGCTTTGTAGCTAGATGCAAAAGATGACAAAATTAGGGTGTTTCTGCCTGGTTTCGAACCAGGGACCTTCCGCGTGTCAGGCGAACGTGATAACCACTACACTACAGAAACCCACATCTTGCAGCCACTGGATGAGGCCATCGGTGGGATTGTCATCCCAACAGCATTGCAGGGTCTGAGCTGGGAGCCAGGCTTACCCATGTGCAGAGCACCCTTGGGACACATCGGGACTGTGGAGAGGATGCTCAGCATCAGTGAGATGCTGGAGAGCTCTGGGTGCTGCAGCTGCTCGGTGCACGAAGAGGGATGGCACATGGCAGGGCATGGCGCATGGCATGCATGTCTGCGTCACCGCTCTGCTCAAGGGGTTGAAGCCTCGGGACTTGGAGGGGAGGACCACAGAGCTGCTGCATCCAGCATGGCCCCTCCTTTCCTGGGAAATCCCAGCAGATTGTTCCTTATTACGGCAGAAAGATGGTCCTAGGAGTGAGGAGGGCTTGGGTGGGAGTGGGACCCACAGCGTGGCTAAGAGAGCAGGCGGGGAGCTGGACAACCCATCCCCAGGCATGTGGATGGCCAGGTCCAGCCCCAGGAATAAGCATGGCACCAACAGGCACAGACCAGGCACAGCATCATCTCCTTGCTCCAATGCATGGCACCCACAACCATCACAACCCAATGTGCACATGGGCTCACACTCTCATCTCAACAGCATCCCTGAGCTGGGCAGCCTGTCCAGCCATTTCTTCCCCACCTGCACTGGTACCATCCCCTCCTTTATCCCTTTGGTCCTCCTCTGCCTCTGCTTCCAGCTCCCAGGCTTCTTCCAGCAGTCCAGCTCTTTGGATGGTCTCTGAAGCCACCAAGAGCTGACATTGCCAGTCCTGTGCCTGCCTGTCCTTGGGGACAAGCAGACCCCGGGCATTTTTGCTGTTGCTGGATCCCACAGGCACCGTGTGGTAACATCACCCCCATGCAAATATTCCTCTCTCACCTTGCCCTCCTTCTGCAGGGGGCTGTGGGGACTTCCCTTGGGAAATGGGCAATACAGACCCCAAATTTCTGAGCACTGCCAAGAGTCCCAGTTGTTTGGGGCATGCAGAGCTGGAGGGGAGCCAGGATGAGCCCTGCAGCCAGAATTGGGATGGGGAGGGTCTTGCCTGGCTTGGGGCAGAGCAGCCTGCAGAGGATTTAGCTGCCTAACGCTGGGCGAGCCTTCACCACGTGCAGACAAGCAAACAAGCAAAAAACTCTGTCTAGCTTTCCCCAGGCATTTACAGCTTGGCCAAACTGGGGCAGCTCTTTGGGGTGGTAAAGCTCAGCTCCAGCACCAGGGAAGGGCACACATCAATGTCCTGATCTGCAGCATGCCCATCTTACAGATGGCTTTAAACATGCTCAAAGCAAGAGGCACATCCAAATGTCTGAGCCATCCCGGGGAAACACTCCCTGTGGAATTCTGATCTTTAATTACTTATTCCTGCAGCCACTACACATCCCTCTGTGCTGCCCTGGCAGCATGTGGCTGTGGTCTTGGGGACAAATGTCCCACTGGATCCACAGGATGGGGTCTCCCTGGCACCTGCTGGGAGCAAAGCCAGGCAGGCAAATGCAGCCATCCTCCCAGCCCCTCCTGCCTGCGTGCTTCTTGTCTCCAATGTCAGGCTGCTTTTAAACATCAGCTTCCAGACAGAATGAGCTACTAATTAGCACCTTTAACGAGACCTGACATCATGAGAATGGAGGGGAGGCTGCCCTGCTCGCCTGGGCAGGCTCCAGCACCCCCTCAGAGCCAGGGGACGAGGCTGTGGGCTGTCACCTCCACTCCCAAGGGGATTGCTGCCCTTCCCAGCTGGCATAGGCACCCACTGCCTGGCTCAGTCCTGCTCACATCTGCCTCCTCAGGGCACCAGCTCCTTCTCCAGAGGCAGGGCCGTGGCTGGGTGCTGCCGAGCCTATGCTGTGTCCCCATGATGCCAGTGACTTTCTCCTCGCTGTCCGTAGCTCCCTCCCGCTGCAGCTGCCTGACACCAGTTCACCCAGTCCCTGAGAGGCAGGAGCTGGACTCATTGCTGTGCCATCCCCACAGCACCGCTGCAGCACAGGCAGGTGACAGAGGCCTGGGGAATTGTCCCTTGGCAGAGGGACAGCAGATATGCTCAGAGGTGCCCTCCCCAGCAGAGATGCTCTGCAGCAGGGCTGCACCGCTGCCTTTGCTCCGGGCAAAACTGGGAAGAGGGAGTACCTGGGGGCAATCCCAGCCTCAAACACACGTCCCACCACAGCCAGCACAAGCCCCTCACAGCCCACCCACATGTGTCCTGGGGACCCCATCCCAGCTACCATTGCCC
Source organism: Harpia harpyja (assembly GCF_026419915.1). NCBI lineage: Eukaryota > Metazoa > Chordata > Aves > Accipitriformes > Accipitridae > Harpia > Harpia harpyja. The sequence goes on from NC_068946.1 coordinate 39,582,175, forward strand.
TGCACCCCCTGCCCAGCACCCCACTCACCTGCCGGCCCACACGGTTGTTGTGCAGCCTCATGCGGGAATGGATGTCCCTGTAGGTTTCCCGGGAATCAAGGAAATCCTTGGAAAACTTCTCCCCATAGTCCACATCAGGGCTGCACCCTCCCCATTCCCAGGAGTCCTGGAGGCCGGGGGTCTCGGCCGGCATGTGCTCCATGTGCACCCCGTGCACCATGCCTTTGCCACGGTTCATGGCCTCCAGCTGGAGACGATGCAGCTTGCGCCGAAAAGCCTCCTCATCGCCCCGGCGCTTCTGGTCACAGCCACAAGCTTGCAGCTTGCCAAGGGCGCAGGCATTGGAGACGGCGTGCACCACACCGGCGGCCGCGATGGCGTAGGCGAAGGCGCTCTCCCGAAAGCCTGCGAGGAAGGAGAGAGAGAGGCTCAGGCTGGGTGGCGTGGCCCCCGCAGGGGACCGGATGAGTCCAGTATCATGCTGGGGTGTAGGGAGCTGGAGGTTCAGCTTGTGCCTTGCCTTGTCCTGATGCACCAGCTCCCACTTGGACCATGAGCAAATCCCCATCTAGGGCTCTCACATCGCCCTGGGAGATGCCACCACGGCATTGCTCAGGCATCAGCGTTATGGCTCTGATGGGAAAGGCAGTATCTCCTCCCGCCTCCACTCAGAGTTTCCCACTATGTTAAATATAATGCTGGCTGAGGAATACTTCTGCTGAGGAATGGGCCATTTCTGCTTACCCACAAGGTGCAGGATCAGGCAATAACAGGAGCAGGCAGCACTGCCTGTCCAGCCCCAGCTGTCTGCTCATGCCCCTTCCCTCCCTGAGCCCCACCAGCTCCCGCAAGAAGCTCCAAACGCGATACCGCACTGGAAAAATCGAGCATCCCTAGTTAGTTAGAGCATGACGTGACCGCACCGCGCGCTGCCAGGGCCAGCAGCTGGTTGTCGTTAAATGCTGGGGAGTGAGGACGTCTGCAAGTGCCATTAGCTGGGGATGGGGTGGACGGCGACAGGGACGGGTCCCACGGCAGGGGCTCCATGGGGCTGTCAGCAGGGGCTGCCTGAGGGCCACTTGGCTTCGCTGCAGCTGGGTGAAGAGCCTCCGCTACCTGGGAACTTCTATTTTATTTTAAATGCAAAGTAATATTTTTATTTGTGGTTCCCAGGCCAAGCAGGGAGCCCAGGGTGCTCTTTGCTTCAGTGCGCAGTGACCAGCCCCAGCATGAGGAGGGGAAGGAGGGAGAGCCAGATTTTGTGCCGTGGCTTCACACATGAATAAATAAATAGCTGGAGTTCGCCAGCCTCTCTCCCTCCGTTGGACAAGAGCAGCTTGATCAGCCCTGGCTTTGCTACAGCTGAACAGCCAAGAGGGTTTGGGGCATTTTCTCCAGCAGATCTGTGCTAACTAATGGGGGGCTTGGGCGAGCACCCCAAAGCACAGATCCCAGGCAGGGGCTCTGCCAGCTCCCTGTCTGCACTGCGGAGTCACGAGAGATGAGAGCACAACCACTCCCCGCCGCCGTCGCCCATCCTTGGTGATGCTCCCCATCACGCATGTCTCCTCGGTGGTTCGCTGCCGCCCGCTGAGCAAATGCTATGATCTTATTAAAGGGAAATGAAACACAGCTCGGAAACCTGCATTTAAAGTCATGCTGCTCTTTTGTGTGTTAATTTGACACTGGTGCATTTAAAAAATTAACGAGGCGCTGCTTAAAAGCCAGCAGGAGCCTCTCCCAGCTTCCCCTCGGTGTGGGACAAGCTTGCTCTCAGCCTACCTCTTTCCATGCACAAGTTGAACAACATTTTTCAGCGGGCAGGTAATGGGGCTGCTGGTGCGTACGCTGCGCAGCCTCCCCGGGGAGAGCGCTGGCAGGCAGCGCCTGCAACACACCCACATCACTGTTAGGGCAGGACAGCCCAAATTTGGGGAACTTCAGCCCCCAGGTGAGCGATGAAGGATGGAGAACCAGCACGGGAAGGTCTCCAGGATCGCCAAATCCTCTCCATATCAGTTCTCCGTCCCCATAATCTGGGCCGGCTCCAGCCCTTCATGAGCCAAGGCTGGGCACAGCCCAAAAGCAGGGACCTGTTGCTGCCACCCCGCTCGGCATCACTGGCTTCTCGCACAGCCGATGCCCGTGGATGGCAGCAGCAAATCCTCCACCCGGCGTGACACTCTCCTCTCAGCCCTGCCCTTCCATTAGCCTCTTTCTCACACATTTCTCCAGCCTAACGAATAATTCCCCGTGTGGCATCTCCTTAAAATCCCTTCTGGAGCTCAGACAGAAGCTCTACCCCACCCAGTCCATCTAATAAGCCCGTCTCCTTGCAGGTAAAGAGGCCAGGTTCATTTGGTGCCCTCCACGGCTGAGCAACCTCTGGGGTCAAGCCCCAGCCCTCCTCCTTCCTCCATTCCTCTCCAGCCATGCGTGAGCTTATGGGTGAGGCATGGATCCTTGTCCCTGGAGCTGCCATCCCGCAGGCTGTGGGCAGGGGATGCGCTGGTCCCCAGGACTTGACATCCCAGCACTCTGAGAGTCTTGTCCCCATCTCACCGTGGTCATTTCCCTGCTCAGTATCACTCTGCCTGGCCCCGCCGCTCCTCCCTGCCTTCTCACCTCCTTCCCTCATCCCACAGTGATGGGGAGCTGTGAGCAATGGGGAGAAGGGGGCCAGGGCAGCGCTGGGACCGCAGCAGCCATACCAGCACGGTTCTGCTTGGAGGTTTAGTTTACATTCCTTGCTCTACCCTGGCCACGCCAGAGCCCAGACAATTGCAGCAAAGCAGCAAGCAACATGGCTGCAGGCGACAACCACCAGCCTCATAGGCTCAGCCAGGGTGGGAGCTTCCAGGAACCACAGCAGAGCGCGGTGTGCGGCAGCCGGCCCCGAGATCTTCGGAGGGAGGCTCTCTGGCTACTACAGCCACCTAAGACCTCAGTGGTGATGTTTGAGTCACTAGATCCCTCCAGAGACCACAGAAGAGGTTGTAGCCGTGGGAGGTGCAAGGAGAAGTATTGCATCCTGCAGGGAAGAGGGAATGGAGGACACCACCCTGACACCACCGCCGGCATCCAGCCTGCTGTGTACTTAAAGGACCGTGCTGGGCAAGGAGGATGGATCTGAAATCTTGGCCCCAGGTCAGATCCCAAAGCAGCTTTTGTAGCAGGGGAAAATTTTCCCTGTCAAGATGCACCTAGGAGATGGGGGGCCATTTAGCAGGACCCCAAGCCCCAGCTGGCACTGGTTCTGCCACAGATGCTGCAGTTTCTCCATCTCTCATGTGGATATGGGGCCGGGTCAGGCACGGCTGTGGGCTCCATGGTCTGGAGACCAGGGAGTCATGGCCTTCCTCCCACAGCTCACCATCGCACCCAGGCAGCAACGCCCTCTTGGCACCCATCACTGCAGTCCCTGGGTGGCATCGAGGGAGCAGGCAGGACAGCCTGGCCCAGGTGCACCCTGGGGTACCTCCGAGTTGCTCAGCTGCCCCCTCCATGGGCAGTACCCCCCCAGGAGTGGGTGGCAGCTGCCGGGAGCTGCGGGCACATCGCCCCGGCCCCGCTGGCTGGCGAGGTGGAGAGTTTCTCCCGCCACCTCCTGCGAGGCCCGCGGAGATGGCCAGTCCCGACACGCCACCTCTCCCCCAGCCCCGCTCCCTCCCCTCTCCCTAATTAAACTGCAGGTGAACCTGCCAGGGTCTGGCCCCACGCCAGGCACTAAACGCCTCCCTGCAGATCCCGACTTGCCTCCCTGCACCTCCGTGAGCGTGCCAGGGACAGCCCGCAGCCCTCGCTCCCCGTCCGCCCACGGCGCTCCGAGCCGGCAGCCCTCGCCGCTCTGCGGGCTGCAGGGACCCGGGCTCAGCCCCACAACTCCGGGGATGCTGCCCTGGCCCCAGGGTCTCACTTGCACCCATCAGCTGGGGGAAGGTCCAGGGGATGGGGGCACCCACAGGGATGTAGCCGAGCATCCGAAGCACCCACGTGTGCTTCAGGGCCAGGTGGGCAAAGCCATTGGTTTGCCTGGGGGTACTGAAAACCCTGCCAGCAGCCCAGCTGCAGCTGCACCAGGCCAGCCGCTGCGGTCTGCGGCCACCGGAGCTTGGCTGGGGCTCTGCAGAGCCAGGCGCCGGGGTCCTGAGCTTGGCAGCATCTCCCCAGATAGCCGTAACAGCACCTGCCTCCCTCAGCACACGGCAAAGCCTCCCCAAGCTCCAGTTCGCAGCTGGCTGGGCCCCAGCACCTGGTGTTTCCAGCCTTGCAGGGAGTTCCCCTCTCCTTGCTGTAAGAAATCAAGGTTTGGCCATGGCCACGCAGACCCCTTGGCACCAGGGAGCCCTTCTAACGAGGGCACAGGGCATGCAAGCATCACCCGTCTCTCCAAAGGCTGCAGAAGAAACCAGGGGATACTGCTCTCAGAGCCATGTCTCCTTCAGCCATGCACCCTTGGGGGCCTTCAAGGACACCCAGTCCCTCTGTGAGGGTCCCATTTCTTTCAGAGCTCCATATACATGGAGTTGGGATGAGCAAAGGAGAATGTTCAGGGAAGAGGGATCCCTTAGCACAGGCCCTGCCCGGCAGCCAGACAGTCCGAGCCCCGCTGGCATTGCACCCACCCAGGGGTGCACGCATACCGGACAAGGACAAAGGCTCGGTGACCACTGCCATCTGCAGCTTTGTTTTTGGCAGGTACCCAGGCACAGTTCAGCCCAGCCAAGCCACACGGCAGCGCCTGGCAGCCCACAGATGCTGCGGGGGGACCACATACTGGGGGCAACAGGCCACCCTCTCCAGCGAGGTGGACACAATTGTGCTGCTTACCCTTGGAGCAGGAGCAGGGGACCTGTCTCCATTGCTGGTGCAGATTCAGCCACCTGACTCCACCTCACTGCTCCATCCTCCTACATCTGCCCCTGGGCCCAGGAGAGGATGTCTCTGCCGGCAGGCCAGCACATGGAGGGAGAAGGAGGGACAGCAGAGAAGAGTGGGACCAGGGACAGGACTGGAGGGTGCTGGCAGGGGTGCCAGTGCCAGGGAATGGCCAGGAGGATGGCAAGGACATAGGCAGCCAGCTGAGGAGCCAGGAAAGACGGGAGGAGGATTTGCAATGGCAGTGCTGAGCCTGGATGCACATGGAGGGCACGTGGATGTGGGCCAAGGAGGACAGGGGGTGCAGATGGCACTGGAGGCTCAGCAAGGGGTGCAAGGGACAGCCCACACCTCAAGGGTGCAGCATCAAAAGACCAAACTTGAAAAACCCACAGCCCATGAGGATATCTCAAAAAACCCCAGAGGCTCTGTGAGAGCAAAGATGGTAAATCCCTGGGCACCCCCTCTGCTTGCCCTCTGCTAACCTGTTGTTGTGCCTTGCAGCTGCTGTGCCCTGCACCCCAGGGGCAGCTGCATCTCCCTGCTGCCCCCAGCAGGTCTGTGCTCTGCCCAGGATGCTGTCAGCATCCCTGTCCCCAGCTATGCTGCCCAGAAGCCACCCCAGACTCCCAGCCCTGTCCAATTTGAAGCCTCCCTGCTCCTTCCTGGATCCCCAGGGCTTCCACTCAAACTTTTGAAATCAGATCGGGGGAAGGGGAGACAGGCACTCTTTTGCCACTGTCCCTTGCTCTGTCCCCAGGGGATGAGGTCCCCAGCTCCACCGAGTGCCTGGATGACAGGCAGAGCGTGGGACAGTCACCTGCGCTGCCCCCCGGACAGCTCACGCCTGTGCTGGGGAAGATGCAAGAGATGCAGGAGGACGGGGCGGAGGTGGGGAGCGGAGCCGAGCGGGGAGAGCGGGCGGGAGAAGCCAGCTACAAATAATTTAAAGTGAGATTCACGCACGGCTGAACTGATGGCTGAAGAAGTGGGAAAAGGAATGAAAGATTAAAGGGGTCTGTCACTTCGGGTTACAAACAATGATCCTACAAGCACGTTGCGTTCCCAGGCACGGCAAGGATGAGGCAGGGCGCAGAGCAGAGACCTGATCCCTGGGGGTCAGATGCATTAATGCCTGCGGCACGGAGCCTGCACCCCTCGCTTCCACTGCTTGCCTCTCCTCTGGCTCCAGACTCAGGAGATGCACCCAGCATCCCTGCTCTGATGTCTGTGTCCATAACAGCTGCAAGATGGAGCTCAGAGCTCCAGCTCAGTTATTGAGGGACACAAGTGGGCTGGAAGCAGGCCAGGGCACCAGCCTTAAGGTTTGCTCCACGCCAGAATGGCTCCGAGCAACCGCATGGGATGGCCTGGGTGCTTGGGCTCATCCTGCACCCTCTGCTGCCGAAACAGGAGCGCCATGAGGTGCCCCTCTGCTCTGCTGCTCCAACCCTACCTTCATCCTTCCCTGGTGCTGGGCGCTGGGTCTCCATCCCAGGGAATGGGATCCCACCAGTGCTGGGAGCCTGGGCTGAGCCATACCCAAGAGCTCAGGACTGGGGCAAGAGTCCAGGGGCTGCAGGAGTCCCCACACCCATCGGTCACAGCCCTGACAGCAGGAAAGGCTGCGGTGGCACCTGAGACACAAGTGAGCTGCAGGTCACCGGCCACCACCAGACCTGGTGGGCTGAGGGAGGGATGCAGAAGGTCAATGCTCTGCTGCTGGAACTTCTCACCCAGCCTGGTGGGACCCGGAGCAGGGAAGCTCACCTGGGTGTGTGAGCAACTTGAGCCAGCAAGTCGGTGTCTCCTGCCGCCTGAGGAGACTAGAAGTGAACTGCATTCCTCAGAGGACCTGGAAATACCTCGATGCTTATCAGGGCTGACGGTCCCCACCCTCCCTGCCAGGCCCTAACCTGGGTGCTGCTCTTGGAGGGAAGAGACGCTGCCCTCCTCCAGGCACCGGCATGCCGAGAGGGACCACGGCTGCTCCACAGCAGAACCACAGCCCTGATGCCACGCGTGCTCCAAGGTAGCATCCCCTCCAGTGAGGTTTTGCCCATCTGCCCTGGACACAAGGGACCTCCCAGCACCGAAACACTTCTGTGCTCCCCTCTCCAGCCATCTCCCCACCTGCTACAGCTGCCTGGGGTCTCCTGCCAGTGCATCCCCTCAAAGGCATATAAGCCTCAAGCTGCCAACTTCTCCTCTGTGAGACTCTCCTCTCAGTCCCAGGGAGAGAAGATGTTGTAGGATGTGTAAGGATATTTGGGGAAGGGGGGACGGAGGCATCTCTCTGCTGGGCACCAGGCTAGGAGGCTCCCAAAAAGGGCAGGAGAGCAGCATCTTTGGTAGCTGTTGCCTTCCTCAGGACCTGGAGGAGCTGCTGGGCACCTTGCCTGCCCTCAGCATCCTGCCTGCCTGCCTGCCTGCCACTGGCACCATATCGTCCTTTCCTGCCCACGGTCTGGGGCAATGGGCACTTAGAAATGTGCTGAGGCCCAGGCTACAAGAAGGGTACTTAGGTGAGAAGATACATTCAAGTATCTACAGAAAGTCCCATCAGGTCACAACCCTGATCTGCACCGTGCAGGGCAGCCCCTCTGCACCCCCAGAGTCCACTCCTGAGGGAAAGAGTATCAACTCAGGAGGCTCTGATACAGGCAGAGCCAGCCATGCCTGTGAGGGAGATGAGGAGATCCTGGCGCCAGGGCTCAGCAGACAGCGGAGGGCTAGGAGAGCTCTCCCAGCAGCGCAGGTAGGGGCTCTGTGGGCAGGCAAGCTCCCAGGACAGCCTGCCTCCCTGCCCCCCATGCCACCACACTCTAGGGTCCCACAAAACAGAAAGCCCTCAGCTCTCCGCACTGGGGAGCCAACCCAAAGGCAGGACACCAGGGTGATGGGCTCACAGAGCTATGTCCCATTAGCGAGGGGCATTTCTGCTCACCATGATGCACTGAAACACCATCCCCAGAGCAGGAATGAGCCAAGATGCTCACTGCATCCACCAAACCAAATCCCAGCACACGGCATCGACCTTCAGACCCACCAACGGTGTTGCACACCCATGGCACCGCTCCAAACACCAGCCTACACCACATGGGGGGAAGACGCCAGAAAGTGGTGGGGCCTGGAAGGAGCCTTGGGAGCAGCTGGGGCTGAGAAGGGAGGAGCAGCTCAGGACAAGGGCCAGCGTAGGTACAAAGATGCATGGAGAAGAGCCCAGCTTTGCCACAGCACAGCGCTGCTTGGTCTGGCAGACCCTGAGGTTTCTCAGGCTCTGTCTGCCTTCATGCATGGGGATGCTGAAGAGCTGGCCTGGTTCCCTGAGCCAGGGAAGAGCTGTGCAGGGGCCCATGGGGAGCCCATGAGGGCTCCTGAGAGCAGGGGCTGGGCAGAGGAAGAGGAAGAGGAAGAGGAGGGAGACCATCCGACCGCCCAGCCCTTACCTCTGCTGAAGATGATGCTCTCGTAGGGGATCTTGTTCTTAGTCTCAAGGCTGGAGCAGTTCCAGCGCTGGTCCCGGAACTGGTGCTGGCACTCGTGGATGGCGATCTGGATGCCCTGTATGGCCGAGGCGGTGACGTCGGGGTGGCGCACGCACACCTCCAGCTGCCGCCGCGTCAGCCCTGGCAGGGTCAGGCACACCGTGTTGGCATTCAGCACCGGTTCCGACGGTAGCTTCAGGCCCAGGATCTCATTGGAGCAGGAGCTGGGAGGGAAAGGGAAACCCGTGAGCTCGGAGCAAGCAACGTGTCAACCACTCGCTTCCCCTTCAGGGAGGGGGAAGAGCTTGGGAGGGGGGACACAGGGGGAGGGGAGATGCTCCTCAACCCACACTGTGCCCACTGCCTATAGAGAAGGCTGGAAAACCCCTGGGCACAACGGTAGCTCAGCCAGGCAGAGATGCCCCAGCAACGCTGGGGCTGTAATCCTCTCCAGTCATGTCAGCACAGCCCGGCAGCCTGTGCCCGGCGGCAGCCAAATTTGGCCTTCCTGCCTCCGGAGCCCAGCACCTCCTGGGGCTGCACCCCCTCTGCGTGCTCCCCCAGGGATCTCCTGCCCTGGCCATGCGGTGCAGACTCTGGGGCACAGACTGCCCTGGCTTGCCTTCCCCTGAGAGCATGGGTTTCCCCCTGGGAGAATCCAGAGACCCCAGAGCAGGAGACCCATCCCAGGTCTGGCTCCTTCCCTGTTGCTGGCTGATCTCCTCCCTGCATCTCCCGTATCCCCCTGGCACTGCTGGTCCTCACAAGGGAGGTAACCAGAGGGACCAGCCTTTTCCTGCTAGCTCAGCTGGGAAATTCGGAGCCAAGTACCGTGCTGAACACCCTCAAGCTCCCAGCAACAATCCCAAATCCGCTGTCACATCCCAGCCCCACCAGACCTGATGCCTGTCACCACAGAAGCACAGAGACCAGCAGATGGATGGGTACAAGGGGAGGCACACGCTCCGTGGCAGGGGTGCAAGTACTTATACGAGTAGAGATGGTGCCTGGGGAAAGAGGGAGGTAGATGGAGTGTGGGGAGATGGACAAAGCATGCCCAGAGAGAGGTGCCTGGAGCTAAGACAGTGGTACACAGGACTGATGGATGCGGAGAGGGAGATGGAAGGGGAGGAAGTGTTTGCCCAGCTCCAGGGAATGGCTTGAAGGACCCTGGGATCCACAGTGTCCAAGCAGAGGACCTGCAAAGCGAGCAGCAGGCAGCGGGATGCCCAGCAGCATCCTGCATCTTGCAGCAGAGTCCATCAGGAGCTCAGCACCGCCCCGCTCCTTGCTCAGGACAGCTCAGTCCCAGCTGAGAGCTCTCTCTAGGCAGGGCTCTCTCTTCCCCGGGACAGCCAAGAGCTGGGTCCCTGGGAGGAGCAAGGAGCTTGGAGCCCTTTGAACCTTGATTACAGAAATGAGACTTGGAGGAGGATGCTGGAGGAAGGACTGCAGCTGCCTTATGGAGCAGCCAGGTGTTGGGGAGAAGGGTTACTCCCCCTCTGCTCCCCCCCTCCCAAAATCCTGCAAGCCTGGTACAGGTACATGAACAGAAGCAGCTCTCGGGGGGCAGGGACTGACTTCCCCAGCTCAGCACTCGCCCAGCTCTGGAGGAAGGGCTCAGCCCCAGGGTCCCTGCTGAATTACAGCTTGCTCAAGAGGGGAAGGGGAGCTGTCAGGGTCAGGCTGCTGCTTTCTCCAGCTTCCCAAGGGTGTTTATACCCATTCCACCACTTCCATGGGTGATATGTGCGTCTGCCCCAGTGCAAATCCACAGTGACTCCAACAGGGAGAGTTGAGGTGGGAGGAGAGCAGAGAGAAGGAGAGTGTAAGGGGGTGCATCCCTCCAAAGCCCCTACACAGGAGGAGAAATCCTCTGCCCAGCTCCTGCGCTCATTCACGCTGTCAAAGCCAGCTCTGGCTGACAGGAGGTGCAAAGCAGGTCCGCAGCTACCACCAACCCCAAGCCCAGCAGCTCCAGCCCCAAGCACTGCAAGGACCTTGTCCTCTGCCTGTCCTGAGCCAGCCACTGCACCTGCCACCTTCTCCCAGGGCATCCCAGGGTGGGGGGGATGTTACGGTCCTTCTCCCCATTGCACAGCGGGGAAACTGAGGCAGGGGCCCTTGTCTAGGGCCCTGGTGAGCGGAGGGCAGGTCCTTCTGCCTCTTGCTCCACTCAGGGCTCAGGGGCACCAGGGACCAGCAAGGAGCTGTCACTGTCACCCTCCCAAGGAGGACACAGCGCTCCCCCCAGCTCTCTTCCCCCTTGAAATCTGGATTTAAACTTGATTTCACGGTGACAAGCCCCCAGGTCACAGGCTGCAGCGGCTGCTGCTTTAATTAATACAAGTCCCAACGTTAACAAATTATATTTAAAGGGGCTGGAGGGAGGGGGAAGGGCGGGGGACCCCCCCCACTCACACCAGCACCAGGGTTAACCCCTGGCTGCCTGCAGCGCACAAGTTTGGGGGCGGGCGGAGGGGAGCTGCAAGCCACCCGGGGGAGACGGAGACGGACAGGGGGGCTGAATGTTGGGGGGCCGTTTTCTGGAAGGCAGGCGGCCCCCTCTTACCCCCCTCGCCTTTAGGATCGGCGGAGCCGGGGAGGAGACGCAAGTGGATCCCCCGCCCCGGTGCGTGCCCCTGGGGTGCGGAGCCCAGAGGCACCCATCCCGTGGGCACCGTCCCCCACGACAGTGGCATCCCCCCGGCCTCCGCGGGGGCCCCCGGCAGCGAGGCCCGTCCTCCGCCCGGGGAGAGCGGGGAAACTGAGGCAAGCAGGGCGGGCGCTGGGGCGGCTCCGGCCGGGGAGGAAGGGGGACAACCTCCCGGAACGCGGGGGGAGCCGCGCATCCCGCCGGCGCTCCGCCGGGACGGGGAGAAAGACGGAGGGAGGGCAGCGGCCCTGACAGCGCCCTGAGCGGGGGGCCGCAGCCGTGCGGGGCCGGGCCGGGGCGGCGGGACCCCCCCGGAGCCCCCCCGCCCCGGGGCAGCCCGCCCCCCGGCCCGGGGCTGGGCGCGGCGGCTTCCCGGCGCCCTCCCCGCGGGACCGGGGCGCTCGGCGGCGGCGGCGGGGCCGGGGAGGGTGGGGGGGTGGGGGGGGGCAGCTCCTACCTGGGTACCCAGAGGCTGAGCAGCAGCGAGCAGAGTCCGTGGGCCAGGGCCGGGCGCATCTTCGCTGGGGCAGCGGCTGTGCGGGCTGCGGGCGGGCGGGCGCCTTTGGGGCAGGGGCGGCGGGGCTCGGCGCTGCTCTCTGCCCGCTTTGTTTGTTGTGGGTTGTTTGCTTGTTTGTGTTTTCCCCTCTCCTCCCTCTCACTGGCTCCCTGCGCGCCGGGGCTCGGCTCGCCGGGGCGGCTCTGCCATCCTCCCGGGATGCCCCCCCCGCCTCCCGCCGCCCCGGCGCCCGCCGAGCCCGGCGAGGGCTGCGCGCCCCCCGCCCTGCCCGCCACCGCCCCGCCGCGCTCAGCCCCCCGGCTCAGCCCCCCATGGCGGGACGCGCCGGGGGGCCGGGGGGGCCCTCGGCCCGCGGGGCGCGCTCCCCCGCCGCTCCCCAGGGCGCCCCGGGGCTCCGGGGCCGCGGCGGGCGTGGGCAGGGCTCGCCGGGCGAGCGGCGCTGCGGCTCCCGCGGGGCCCGCAGGCACATGGGGAGCCGCGGCCCCCCCCCCGCCCCCCGGTGTCGCCGGGCCGCCGGCGGAGCGGGCAGGGTCGCGGCCGGAGCGCCCCGGGAGCGCTGGGCGCGGAGCGGCGGCGGCGGCGGCTCTGCCTGGGATCGCGCTGCGCCGAGCATTACTCAGCGCCCGGAGCCCGAGTCCCGACACGTCCAGACAGGAGCCCGCGGGGGAAGGACGGGGCAGAGGGTGGCAGCGGGGCGGGGAGCCGGCGTGTCGCACGCAGCCTGCCGGGGAGGGAGCGGGCGGCGGGGGGGGGCGAGCGCCGGCCGGGGTGGGGGGGGGAGCGGGCACGGCCGGCGGGGGAGTGGGCGCCGGGAGGGGGGGGGTGCGCGGCGTGGGGGAGTGTGCACGGGGAGTAGAAGGGGTGTGGGGGAGTGGGCACGGCGTGGGGAAGTAGGGGCGGCGTGGGGGAGTGGGCACGGGAGTATGGGGAGCGTGCACGGCGTGGGGAGTGTGCCCAGGGTGGGGGGTAAGCGTGCGCAGCGTGGAGAAGTGTGTGTGTGGTGGGTGTGCGCAGCGTGGAGGAGTGTGCGCGGGGAGCAGGGTAAGCGTGCACGGTGTGGGGGAGCGCGTGTGGTGTGGGGTGAGCGTGTGCCGCGTGGGGATTGAGCGTGGCGAGAGGTGAGTGTACGTGGCCTGAGGGCAAGTGTGCACGGTGGGGGGGGGGAGTGTGCGGGGGGGGGGGAGGCGAGTGTGTGTGCTGTGGGGGAATGTTCAGGGGGACTTGGGGGAGTGCACACGGCGTGGGTGAGTGCGCACAGGGCATGGGGGTGCACAGCGCTGTGGGCACGGGGTGAGTGTGCACAGGGTAGAGGAGTGTGCGTAGAGTACAGGGTGAGTGTGCAAAACACGGGTGAGTGTGCGTGGCATGGGATAAGCATTTACAAGGTGTGGGGTGAAAGTGCACAGCATGAGCGTGCCCAAGTTTGGGTGAGCGCACAGGGTGTGGGATGATTGTGCATGGCATGGTTGAGTGTGCACGGGGCATGGGCGTGTGTGCACAGCATGCGTGAGTACGGGGGAGTGTGTGCAGCGCACAGTGAGTATACATTGTGTGGGTGAGTGTGCATGGCAGGGGTGAGTGCATGGGGTGTGAGGTGTGTATGGTGTGGGGTTAGTGTGCATAGGGTATGGGTGAGTGTGCATGGGGTGTGAGTGTGTGCAATGTGGGTGAGTGTGGACAGTGTGGATTGAGTGTGGTTGGTACATAGGGTGAACATGCAGGGTGTGGGGTGAGTGTGCATGGCATGGCTAAGTGTGCATGGGGGATGAAGAGAGTGTGCATGGTGTGGGGAGTGAGTGTGCATGGCAAAGAGTAAATACATGGAGCATGGAGTGAGTGTGCACAGGGAGAGGGGTGTGCGTAAGCATGCAATATGTGAGGAGTGGGGCTGAGTGTGCCCGTGGTGTGGGGCGTGCACAGGACGCCGGGGGTGCACAGAGGTATCAGGGTATGTGGATGGGCGCTGAGGGTGCATGGCACGAGATGCGGGTGTGCAGGAAAATGTCCCTGCTGGTGCGAGGTATATGAGTGCCTGTCTGTGTGCACAGGGGTGTGAGCATGAGTGGCACGTGCTGGGGGTGTGACTCTGTGTGTGTGGGCACAGAGCGTGGCCATGTACATCCCATGGAGGTGCCAGCCCCATTTTGGGCTCCCCCAGCCCAGTGCCAGGGAAGCAGTGCCGCAGGGCCGCTGCCTTTGGAGGAGCTGTGGATGTGGCTCTGGCTTCCCTTGGCAGGGCCACCAAGCGCTCCCTGCCTCGGTTTCCCCACAAGCTCTCCTGGGCTGGGCACCCAGATTGTGCCCAGCTCCTTGGCACCATCCGCCCAATGTTCAGGCACCCCTTACCTTCCTGGCGCTGGGCAGGGGGTCTCCCATCCAGGAGCTGTGTGGTGACCTTGTAGGCTGTCCTGCTCCCTTGGGGACAAGAGGGTGGCACTGGGAAAGCCCAGGGTAACCGCGCTCTCGGTGAACACTGTCTGCCCCAATGCAGCCCCTTCCTGGTCATGGGGATACTTGGTGTCCCCTGAGTTTGGGTGTCCACCCTGGGGCTAGGGGGGCTCTTCTTGGGCGCTGGCGGCTGGGGGGTGGCGGGCAGTGCCCCCGCACCTCCCCGGTGTCCCCAGCTGCCGCGGCCCACGCCATGCTGGTGTTCGCGCCGTAAACAGCCAGGCGGCAGCTGGCAAAGCGCTCTCCCCCCGGGCGGGCACCGCGCGTCTCCGCGCCGGCACAGCAGCGCTGGCGGGGGCTGCCAGCACTGCTTGCGTGTCGGTTCCTGTTTGCACCAGGGAGGAAAATGCGTTTCCTTTGGGAAATGAGTTGCAATCCGGGGTTGGGCCCGAAAGCTGTGCAGTGCCCCCTGCGGACTCTGGGTGCATGGGGGTGGCATCCCCACGGAGGTCCCTTTTGCAGTCCTGGGGGTGCTGGCTGTTCTGCTCCCTGGCTCCACTCCCGAGTGGGCTTAGCCTGTGGGCAGGTGGGAGAACCAGCACGGGGCTGGCATCTACATTCCAAATTTCCTGCCCACGCAGCTTCGCAGGAGGGGGTGTCACAGACCCTTCTGTCCCTTGGGCAATGCCCTGAGTGCACAGAGAGGTCCCTCGCACAGCATTGCCCCGGCACCCATCCCACTTCCTCCATAACTGCTGCCCTCCTGGATCTCCCCTGGCACTGAGCGGGCAACGTGGGCTGTCCCACAGGAGGTTGGTAGTGCTGTCAGGACCCCCCCCCCTCAGCCACCCTGCCACCAAAGGGGCCAGAGGATGCCTGTCCCTTTGCTGCAGACTTTGGCTGACGGGAGGGACAGTGTCAGGGCTTGGCAGAGCATACCAGGGGACTTGTGGGGGTGACACACACTGGACCCCAATGTGGGGTCCTGCCCTCCCCACCTCCTCCCACCCAAGACCTGGCTCCCATGCTCCGTTTCCCCTTTGCACCCTGGTACATGCTGGCTGGACCCCCCTTTAGCAGGTGGGGGGAGGCAGGGGAGCAGCCCCCTCTGCCAGGCAGCACCCTGGCTTGGATCACCCAAGCAGGTCCTCACTAACCCCTGCTTTCTTGGGCCACCCCAGGGTTTACACCCAGGCATGCGCTGCCCTTGGCCTGGACCCACCAGAGGGTGCTCTGGGGGCTCCTTTTGGAGGTCCCCCAGTGAAAGTGGGGCTCCTTTCCACCAGAAGGCAACTCTCACGGCTCTGGGGACCCTGGTGCCCGGGCTCCGGGAGCACAGATGTTTGTGTGTTCGTTAGGATCCTGCGCACAAATAAATGCCAAGGCAAATCAGAGGGGAAACGCTTTCATCCTCCTCCAGCCCTTAATGACATAATCGCTTCCAAGAGCGGGTGTCTCACTCACACGCTCCTGCTGACTTGGGGAGGAGGCCGACCGCTGCGTCCTACCATCTCAGTGCTCACAGCAGGGGCAGGCAGGGGGGACACACCTGTTTCCTCATGTCCCAGCAACGTCCCGGGGCTGAAGAAGAGCCAGGTGAGCCCTTTGCTCCAGCCTTTCTTCTGCATTACACCAGCAAAGCCCTTAAGCACAAGATTGAGCATCTGTTGTGGCCCGGGGAATCGGGGGCCTACAGGACACGATCTGGCCCCTCCAAGCAGGAATGGGTGCAGGCAGGCATGTGAGGCTGGTGGAGGATGGTCCTGACGGGAGCATCAAGGCTCAGGGCAAAAACTGGGCATTCTGTGAGCACTGCATCTGTCCTTGTCACTGCTGCAGCCCCCCAGTTGGGGACACAGGGCCACGGGGCTGTGGGACCTGCCACCTCCCAGCTTCTCTCCTGTCTCCCGCGCCCCTTGGCAGCCCCACACTCTGCAGAGGCCAGGCAGGGATGTGGGAAGCTCTCAGAGCTGGCATGAAGGGTGTTGCTGCTGCCCAGAGCCAGGGCAGGAAAGGTGATGGGGGGGTCCCTGGCAGAGAGCACTGTGGGTCCAGCCCTTGGAGCTCCCCTGCCCAGGCCAAAGCACCCAGGCAGGTCCCCTCCTTCAAGCAGGTTACATGATGCCCCAGCATGTGCTTTGTGCAGGGGACTGGGGAAGCATCCAGCCCTCTTCCTCTCCATCCTCCCTTCCCTCCATCCTTCTATCCCTCTGTCCCTCCTACCATCTCTCTGTCCTTCCATCCCTCTTGCCAACCATCCATCTCTACACCCCACATCCTCCTGCCCAGCCCCCAGGCTGCTTCCACTTTCCCTGCTCCTTTCTTCTTCCCTCGTGCAGGAGCAGGTCCTGCCAACACCCCACACCACAGGCTCCACACCCCCAGGAGAATGGGGCTGGCTCTTCTGTTGTCATCTCCATCAGAAGCCCTTTCCAGCACTTCTGCATGCAGTCCCTGACTCACTGGCTCCATCACCCGCTTCCCTCCTGGCAGGTCTCTCCTATAGCCCCTTCTGCCTTGGGATAAGCATCCTCCAAGCCCTGTGCCCTGGACAATCATGCAGTGATTTTCATAGGCACTGGATGGAGGGTCTCTGGCATCTCCTTGGAGTAGGCATCTCGCTGGGACTTTGGGATGTCAAAGGATGACCCTTTAGAGACCCACGGCAGGGAAAGGCAGGCATTGAGATCTCTGTGCTGTACCACGCTGCTCCCTCTTGATCTTACCAACTGGCTGCAGGCCCATGGATAGGACCAGAGGGCAGCACGGGGAGAGACCAGCCTGCTCCAGCCAAGCACAGTCCTGGCCATGCCCCAGCATTGGAAGTGCCGATGGCCCCTGGGACCGCCAGGTCCAACCAGGCTGTGTGTGCAGGTGTGGGAGGATGGGGCAGCTCTGCTGATGCAGACTGGGGCTGACGGGGCGCGGGGGGAAGCTCTGGGGCGCCTTAAAGCGTGGGGGAGCAGGAGGATGGACAGAGATGGAGCAGCACCAGGACAGACACTCGGTCTGATGCCACCAGGACAGAGGGGAAGGGTGCTGGGAGCTGTGTGGCTTGCAGTCTGCAGCAGGGCATGCAAGCTGGTTTGGAGGAGAAAGAGGAGGTAGATGTTCACTGGGAGCCCATGCAGCCAGCCACGCACCCAGCCTTTGCTGTCCTGCAGCACAGCTCTCCTCGCTCCCCTGCCCAGCAGCACCCACAGGACCAGAGTGATGGCTGCGTGAGTCAGGGCTGGGCGTGGGGTCGGGGCGACCCTGCCTTTTGCGGCAGCGTTAGTCACCGTGCCAAGCTGCCCGAGCCCCCAGCATCGCTGCCCTCCCTCTGGCTCACACCCCGCGACCTGCCCGAGTCTGCTTGCCGTGACTCAGGACCCAACCGCACGGCCACTGGGCCGGCCCAGCCAGTCCTCCTGGCTGCCTGGGGCTGGGGTGCTGGCAGGGCCCTGGGCAGTGGGTGCACGCCAGCCCCAGCGCTGTCACTCGGCCACGCTGCCCCTCACATCAGGGCGGAGAGGCAGGATCTGGCCACCTCCAGCCATCCTCGGGAGCATCCTTGTGGTGAGACAGACCTTCCCTCCTCATCCTCCTCCCAGCACCTGGCAGTGGGTGCCACAGTGGCAGCAGGGTGCAGGGAAAGGGTTGAAGCCTGGCTGTGGGTACCATCCCGCAGGAGCCTTGAATGCCGGGGCTGGGGCAGGTTCCCACCCACGCTGCCTCCACCGAACCACAGGGACTGGCTGTGCAGGGGGACACCCCGTGGCAGAGCAGCCATCGAGCTGGTTGGGGTGCTGGTATGACCGTGATGGGGGATCCCAGCCCTTGCACTGCCTCTGGCAGGGAGAGAGCGTCCCCAAAGGGCCAAGCTGCCGGCTGGGGCGCTGGGGAGGTGGCCGGATGGGACTGGCCAAGCGCGTCTGTGCGGCGCTGCCCCGGCTGCCTCTCCCCTGCGGGGAGGGATGCACTGCCCCAGGGATGGGTGGAGGGTGCTGGTCCCCGTGCAGGGTGAGCAGGGCATGGAGCTGCCTCAGCAGCCACTTCTCCGGCAGCTCTGCCCTCCGGGGTATGCATAGTCAGAGCCCCCTCCCCAGAGATGGAGGATGGCTGCTGCCTTCCTTACAGGGAAAGTAATGAGGCCACGGGAGGGATTTGGATAAGGTGAGATGCTGGCAGTCAGAAACAGGACCCAGGAGTGGAGGGGTGTCTGCCCTGTCCTTCTGCTGGGAGGGGCTGAGGGGTGCCCTGGTGGGGGGGGCAACTCCCTGCCAGCCTCCAGAGCCCACTGCCCTTGCAGATGCTGCTTAGTGTGCACTGTGCCAGCACACCTGGCCCCAGAATGTTGGGGTTGCACGGACAGAGCAGGGGCCAGACACCAGTGCCAGAGATGATCAAGAAAAAGGAAGGACACAGACCCCTCACATTGACAGGCAGCATCCCCAAACAGCACATCTGGGGGTCCTTGTGCACCCCATCTCCTGCTCCTCAAGGGCTCGTGCCCACTGTCTGCACCCTGCTTTGGGTGCCCTGAGTCCCAGCGCATCCCCTTGCCTGGGTGCTTGGAGACACTGCAGCAGGGCTGGCCTGGACACCCCGTGGGTGCATGGGTGACATCTGTCACTGGGAGCTGGAGTGGGGACAGAGGAGGACAGTTGCTGACAGCTCCCTGGGGGGAGCAGCAGAGCCTGGAGAGGGAGAGTTAGAGGCCTCCCGGGACAGCAGGGCTGAGCAGGCAAGAGCCCTGGCCGGGACCCAGCTCCGCCAGCCGGGCAGACCCCTGTTCGGCACCCTGCAATGAGCAGGCAGAGGGACCACAACCACGAGAGGTGGGTTTGTCGGAGGTTTTGGGTGCTGCTGTCCGAGCCTTCCCTCAGCTGAGCTGGTATCTGGGTTTCTCAGCCTCCCCCCATAGGCCTATCTGTGTTACTCCAAACTTTCCTAAAAAGCTTCTTTTTTTGGCAAAAACATTCTATTTTTGGTCTCGGTCCAGAGGGATTTTTTTTCAAGTTTGATTGAATTAATCTGTCCGGCTGTTTTCAACTTGGGCAATTGAAGGGAAAATTGTGCTCTTCCCATTTGAAAGAAAATAAAATGAAACCATTAACATTACAGAGGTTTGGGATTTTTTTTTTTTTTTAACCCAAATATTATAAACTTCCTCTGTTTCCCTTGGGAAGATCATGCAAGTTTTGCAATGCAAACTGCCGAGCACCAGGGATCTGGGCTACACACGCACATGTACGACTACACCCCCGGACTCCCCAGCTACACGGGGCACCCACACAGCCACCCATGTGCCCCCCAGCTCACACCAGCCCCGCAGAGCTGCGTCCTGCCACCAAGGGCAGGGGGCCAAGAGTTTGGGAGGGAATTGGGGGCTCACACATACTCCCACGCACACTCCCACGCACTTTCTCCCAAGCACAATCCCACGCACACCCATACGCTTACACCCCCACGCACACAAGCCCCCATGTACAGCTCCCCAGGCACAGCCACCTGCACCCCCCCGTGAACCTCCACGAACCCCCGTGCACACCCACATCCATTCAGCCCCACGCACATTCCCCCATGCAAACCCCTATACACTCCCCCCCCCCCCATGCCCTCCTATGCACACCCCCAAGAAAACTCCCTGGACATCCCCACGCCTTCCCCTGCACCCCCCACGCACCCCCCCACGCACTCCCTCATGCCCCGCATACACACACACACACACCCCCAGACACCCCCAAGCCCATCCCCATACACCCCGATGCCCACTCCCCATGTTCCCCATGCACCCCCACACCCCCCCAATGCCCCCCCCAGCCCTCCCCCGGGACACCCCGCCCGGCCCCGCCCCGGCGTGACGTACCGTGCCGCAGCTCCCCCTGGCGGCCGCCCGGCGCCGCGCCGGCCGCCCCGCCCCGCATCCCGGGTTGCCACGGCGACGTCGGGGATGCTGCGCCCCCCCCGGGCTAGGAGCTGCGGGCTCATGAGGGGCTTCAGTGGGTTCCTAGGGGTCTGGAGAGCTGGGGGACGTCTAGGAATCCGGGGGGGCTCCTGGGGCACTTCTGGGGAGTTAAGAGGTGGATGAGGGGCCCCTAGGGACTGCTGGGGTGCTTCTAGGAGTCTGGGGTGGGGTGCTAGCGGGTGGGGAGCTCTTGGGGAGCTCCTGGAGGTCTGGGGAGCTGGGGGGGACTGCTAGACGTCTGGGGCGCTGGGAGATTCCTAGGGGGCTCTGCTGGCTGTTCAGCCCTCTCCAGACCACTGGGCCAGGTCCAGCCCCTGCCTGGCTACCAGCATCACCTGCCTATGCCAGGGCCTCTCCTGGCTACCAAGGGATTGGATTTGGTTCTGCCAGCTCAGGGACAGCAGGGAGCAGTGGTAGGGAGTTGGCAGCTCCCAAAGAGCTAACCCCCCTCCCCAGCTGGGCAGGGCACTTGGAGATGTCCTGGGGGTGCAGAAGAGTCACCCCACAATCAGTGGCCATGTGCCTCTCTCCAAGTGAGAACTCCTTGCCCCTGTGCTAGCTCTATTTTCCATCTTCTTCCCCCTCCACATTTTTGGCTTTTGTGGTCTCCAGCCTTCAGGAGCTGTGATCTGGGGCAATGGCAGAGAGGACACAGGTTGGATCCCTTACTCAAAAGAACTACCTGTTTTCCCCAGGGTTTATCCATGATCCAGACCTCCAGAGCCATGTCAGTGCATCCAGGAGCATGAAAGCAGCCCATTGTGGAGAAACTGAGGCAGACTCCTGAGAGGAAGCTTGCTGAAGGTCAGACCTAGGACTCTAACATCTCACAGAGAGATTCAGAATCCCCCAGTACAACTGGCCTCACCCTGGCATGGCTCCAGGGGAGAGCAGGGTGACCCAAAGTTTCACAGGACCTGCCTGAACTGAGCTCCCCTGATCGGCAGCCCAGGGCTTGAGGTGTGCTCTGGTGTTTCTAATCCAAACAGACCTGCTCAGCCTACAAAATGGGTCCCCACATGTCCCAACACACAGACCCTACATCTCTGCAGCTCCCTTCCTGCAGGGCCTTCCTGCACCCACGCATGTCCTTCCTGTCCCAGACATACCTGCACAAACACAGTAAGACACGTGCAAACAAACATGCTCGCACACAGGGACAGTGTCACCGGCACACACACACTGACAATTTGTTGTGTATTCATAGACATGCATGAAGACACACAGACCAACTTGTTTGCACACCCACGAGGGGCTCACATGCACAGTGATGCATGTGCATGCAAGGTCACCTGCACACATATGGTTGTGAACACGCATAGACGTGTTACCTGTGCATGCACACATATGCATGCTGAACTGGTTGCATGCACAGGTACCTTCACCCACACCCACCCAGCCCCACTCACACCCACCCTTGTGTTCCCATGGGCGGGCACGTGGCCGGGAGTTCCCGGGAGCCCCATGTGCCTCCCCTCTCCCAGCACCGCTGTGGGCAAGCCAGGAGGGAGTTTCCAGCTGCAAAGCTGCAGCTGACAGATTTAGAGGCTCCCACCCCAGCACTTGCTGGGCCAAGTTAATGGTTCACCAGCACCCTGCTTCCCCTGCCCTTCCCCGCTGGCTGCCTGGGGCGGGGGGGCAAGGAAGGACCCCCTGGTGGGCATCACTAGCACCCCACCGCAGCTCCCCTTGCCTTCCAGTGTGCCCAGCACTGCAAGCTCCGCTCCTGCCCTGCCTGGCAGCACCCAGTGCGCGGGGCCTTGCCCGACTCGGCTGAGAGCCCCAGTAGCCCTTTTGCAGAGGGGTGGATGGGCAAAGCCCCCATGCCCTGCGTTGCTACAGCATGGAGGGCAGGCACAGGAGCGTGGACCTCTCTGCCCAGGTTCTGGCTCTGCTGACGTCCCTCGAGGGCTCCTCCGCCCAGTGTGGCATTGCCAGCCAAGCGGGTGCTGCACACACATGTTCCCCTCTGCAGTTAGTTACCTAAACCCCCACGCTGGCTAGGGCTGGAGAAACCAGTTCCCTCTGGGCTCCTTGCAGGATGGGAGGGACCCCCTTGGACACCCCCGGAGCCTCGGGAGCAGAGGGATGGCAGCCTGTCCTGGTGGGCTGCTCCTCGCCCTGTGTTTGCCCATGAGGGGCACTAGCTGATCAGGTTACCAAGATGTGCCTGGCATGGTGCGGGTCAGCTGAGGTTGCAGATGGCCCACGGCATGCCAAGCGAATGCCTTACATGCCACCAAGCCAACAGTGTCAGTGCCACGCAGGGCTTCTCCATGCCAGGCCGTGTGGCGCGGACTGCAGCAACGTTGGCTGAAGACGGAGTAAAAAAATAGAGGATACCTTCAAGAAACTCACAGCCCATCACCATGGTGTCAGGGCAGCTAGCTGTACCTCCTTTATGAGGGATGAGCGGAAGGACCGTGGACTGCAGGTCACCACAAACATCCCAGGTAGGGTGGTGGCAGGACACAAACTGGCATCCCCAAGTGTTGGTGGTCATGGACGATAGGAGGAGAGCACCCACCCCGCCTGGGGGCTGCAGAGCAGGGCAGGAGAGCACTCGCCCTCATCCACACTCATCTCCTGGCTCTACAACATGGAGAAAAGCAGAGTGTGGATAAAAAATGAGCGGGACTCTGCCATGGGTCCCACGATGGCCAGCAGGAACAGGAGGCTGGAGGGAGCCTGGCTGATCAGGACTCATGGCCGGGGCAGGACGGCTCTCCAGCCGGTTCCATCCCAGTACAGCAGTCAGCGCTTCCCAGCCCTCCCCAGGAAGCGCTGTGGCACACCAGCTTTAAATAGCTTTATTAGTGGAAGCTCTGCACCCACAGCCCCCACGGTGAGGGCTGTGGGGATGCCAGGCAGCCCCACGCTGTCCCCCAGGGAAGCTGGGACTCCCCAGGGCGCAGAGCTGGGCTCACCCATGCCATCCCTGCCACCGGCTCAGCCTGTCTCTGTCCCGGGGGGGCTGCGGCATGAGCTTGGGGGTGGTGCCCCAAATTGTCCTCACCCAACCCCAGGCGGTCAGACACAGAGGCTGAGCTCCTGACGGACGGAGCACTTGCGGCACTGCACCACACAACACCAGTGGAAGCGGCAAAGGCAGTTCTCCTCCAGCACCACCGTCTCGTCCCGGTGCCCTCGACCGCAGCACAGCAGGTCGCACCCACTCGTGTCCATGGCTGTGCTGTTGCAGACGCGGCCCCGGGTGCCCAGCGAGCCCGTCTTACGGTTAGCTGAGCAGAAATCGGGTGAGTCGGCCGAGTAGATGAGGTCCTGCTTGTCGGGAGGTTTGATGTTGTCACCCACGGGGATGAGGGTTTTCCCGTCATTGCCTCCCATCACCTTGAAAGCCCCGTTGAAGCGCTCGAGCAGGCGGTCCCCCACCTCGCGGAAATGGGGCATCTTCCGCCAGCAGGTCCGCAGGGTGCAGGAGCCCGACAGCCCGTGGCATTTGCACTCTGTCCTCATGTAGCTGCGCACCGCCTGGGGAAGAGACAGCGATGCTCAGACCTCGGTCCCCGGCCTCCCTGCCCAGCACCCCCAGCCAAAACCCTGCCTCTTGGTGCTGCCCTGCCCTGGGGGAGGGTGCTGGGGGGGGCACAGGGAGTTTCCAAAGCACCTGCAAAGGGCTCCTGAAAGATATTTGGTCCAATCTCACCCAAAGTTGGTGCAGGCATGGCTTGAGGGAGGTAAAGTTGGAGGGTTGGGTTGGGTAGGGGCACGGGGTGATGCTTGCAGAGAGCAGGGAGCACAGGGGCCTTACCAAGCGCCCGGCCTCATTGTTGTGCAGGTCGATAAGAGCGCGGATGTCATTTTTGCCCTTCTTGCTCTTGGCATCCATGAACTGCTGGGATTTCTCGTAGCCGAACTGCACGTCGTCCCCGCAGCCCCCCCACTCCCAGGCTGTGCCTTCTGTGCCCGGACCCGCTGTGGGCAAGGGGGGAGCCCGGCTCCGCGTCAGCTCACAGCCGCACTGCAGCAGCTCACCCATGCTGCAAGCCTGCGTGATGGCGTGGCTCACCCCGGCCGCCGTGATGGCATACACGAAGGCTGTCTCCCGGATATCTACAGGAGAAGAGACAGGGCTGAGATGCAGGGTCAGCTCTGGCAAAGACTGTGCAAGCAAAGCATGCCCCCACCGACATCCCATGGGGGTTCAGACCTCCCCTTCTCTCCCTTCGTGTGTGCTCGGTGCTTTTTCCCTGGCAATGCACCCACCCTGGAGCAGGCTGCCTGGGGCAGGAGCTGTCTCTTGCAAGCAGAATGCAGAATCTGGGGTGATGGCCAGGCCCTGTAAGCATTCCTCCACCCCAGCTGTAGGGTCCTAGGGGCAACAAATCTCCTGCCTCCCCTTGCAAGGATAGGTGCTGCCCCATAGGAAAGAGGGGAGCTCTGAGAGCAGGGGGATCCCAGGTGCCCAGGTGGTACCCACAGCTTTCTCACGCTACCCTGCAATGTCCCTCCAAGCAGTAAAAACCCCATCCCCAGCTGCAAGCTGGCACCTGGAGACAAGTGCTGCGAGGGACACCACGGGTGCCACTCACCCCTCTGCAGGGTGGCAGTGATGAAGCTGTGCTGCCCACTCTTCCCCCATACCCGCTTTGCCATGGGGTGCTGCCTGCCCCCCCTCCCTCTGCCGGCACAGCCTCCACCCTGCAGGATTATTTATTATTAGTATTTGCTCCTGTCTCTCTCTGCTCCGGGACACGAATTCCAAGCATCTTTCCCCTGCCTGGACCTGCCGCTCACAGCCGCAGCCAGCGGGGGATTCTGGCAGCGGGGGCGCGGCGCCCTGTTGGGGGGGGGTCCCGTGCTCCCCCCGACCCATGCCAGGCAAGCCCCTGCCCACCCAAATGCCAGGGCAGGGCTGGCCCAGGCTGGTGACACGCAGAGGGCATGGGGATGGTCGAGAACCTGTGTTTTGGGGGGTGCCCCCATCCCTCTGTCTCCACCACTCTGACTTGGGGGGGGCTGTGGGAAGAGGTGGCACTGACCTCCATGAGGGGCTCCTCCACAAGCCCACGCAGCACCTGATTCCCACTGGTGTTGGTAGGAACTGGACACACTGGTGCCTTTCCAGCAGTGCCACCCCGGGGACGGGTGTCCCCTGGCCCTCCTGTCCCCTCTAAGCCACATGACCACCCGCCTGTTCCCACCTGGAACTGGCAGAGCCCTGGGCAGGCAGCCTGCCGCTGGCAGAGGTCCCCGTGCCACCCTGCCAGCCGGGGCCCCGGGGGGATGCCGCTCTTCTGACAGCTCTTCCAGACACGTGGCTCCCCCCAAGCCAGCCTGCCCTGGCACGCCCGCGCCTGGCACAATCAGCAGGGAAGGAAGGGGCGATGGCCGCGACTGCACCAGGGAGACCACGGCCGGGAACCAGAGCGTGCCACAGCATTCTTGGAAAGAAGAGGCTGTCAGATGGGAGGTGCCCATCCGATGGCAGCTGGGAACCCAAGAAATGCTGGGATGGTTTATGCAGTCCCTGCAGGCTTACAGGGAGGCTGGTGCCTGCCGGCACCTTTCAGTGCAGTGCGAGCTCTCTGCTTCTGACACCCACGATTCAGCCTTGGGGACCTCCACAGGTCTAGCTGGGGTGTCCTATGTCCTCAGAGTGCCAGGGACTCCCAAACTCACCACTGTCCTCAGGACAATGCTCATCTCCACAGCCCCGGCAGTGAGGCTGGGCCAAAGAGAGCGTGGTGGCTCCTTCAGCATCCCCATGCCTGACGCGCCTGAGTCTCCTCCGACCCAATCTGCCCCTGAGTACCCACCAGCTTATCCGCCAACATCGCCCACTCGCCACCAGGTTTGGCCCTGGCATCCTGGCACCACCCCCGCTTCCAGCCTGGCACCCTTCCTGGCACAGATCCCACCTGCCAGGTTGGTGTGAAAATAGGTGACTCCAGAGGCAAGTGTGTCCCCATGTGCCCTGGCTCTCTGCCCCTCAACTGAATACACCTCTGTCCCTGTGTTGGGAGGAACCCACACTTGCAAATCAGCTTCTTAAATGAACCTGCCCTCCCGCCACAGGCCAGTGTCTCCCTTGGGGCCCCAGCTCTGCCCCCCACTGGTACCCGCAGCTGCTGGGTGCCCAGGGCGCTCTGCCCTCACCAATGCCCCCAGGGAGGCCACCCTGACCCCCCCTACAAGGCCCAAGGACATACCCGCTCTGCCGTGGCCTGGTGGATGCACCAGCAGGAGATGTAATGGCCAA
The DNA here is from genome assembly GCF_026419915.1 of Harpia harpyja. Taxonomy (NCBI): domain Eukaryota; kingdom Metazoa; phylum Chordata; class Aves; order Accipitriformes; family Accipitridae; genus Harpia; species Harpia harpyja. The sequence goes on from NC_068946.1 coordinate 39,608,275, forward strand.
GGAGACCAGGGCTCACTCCAGCACCTTCGTCAGCCCCAGCACACCAACCAATGTGGGAACAGGGGCAGGACTAAACTCACCACTCACTAAGTGGCCCTACCAGACGGAGGTGCTTCGAGCATCCCCCCCCCTTCCCTATGTTGCCCCCAGCCTCTCTCCCTGGGGACCGTGGCAGGACTTTCCCATCCCTTACAGACTCACGGGTGCCCCCTCACTCTGCTCCTGCTCTGGCTTTGATGCAGCTGGGCTGGGCTTGGACCACTGTATCCACTTGGCTGGGACCTGCCCACCCCTCCCTGCCACCTCACCCCTGACCCTCGGGGTGGCATCAGGGTGCCCACCCAGGGATGCAGGGATGGGGGGCCAAGCAATCCTCTCCTCTGCTCCCTGCAAGGCCGGGAGGAGGGAGCTGCAGGGTACCCACGGGGGCGAGGGGCAGCTCCCAGTGGCTGTGCGCTGCCTCCCACCCGGGCCCCTTCCCACCCCCCGCCCCACCACACACCCCGGGGTCCCGGGGGAGCAGTAAATCACTGCCAGACGAGGGTGCATTCTTGGGCTTTGTGAAGCCCCGCGCTGTCTGGGAGCATCGGTAATTGCTTCATTACAACACGGGGAGACATGTCCCGGCAGTAAAACCTCAGCGTGACTGCACCGGGGAGCACTGAGCAACCCCCTACACACGCACACGCGCGCATACACACACAGGTTTGCACGCCCAGACTCTGCTCCAGAAGTCCTGGGGAGGTGCGTGACTGGGCGGCTGGAGGCTTTTTGGGAGGTGGAAGGCCGAGGAAGCATTGGCCTTACCCTGCTGCAGGATCTTGCCGAAGTACTTGCTGTGGCTGGTGCAGTTCCAGCGGCGGAAGCGGAATTGGTACTGGCACTCCCGGACGCCCAGCTTGGTGCCCTTGGCCACCTCCTGCACGATTTCTGGCTCCAGCTGGCACAGCTCCGCCTGCTTCCCTGCCAGCCGCTTCGTCTTGCGACAGATGCTGTTGGGGTCCATGACCAGGGGGCTCCCCACTGCCCTGCAGGAGGGGACAGCGAGCAGAGCAAAACCAGCACCCAAGCCCGGTGGGGGGGGACCAGGGTGGGGATGGGGCATGGCCAGACCTGCTCCCCAGGACGGAGTGGGGCCACAGGGCAGTGCTGGCTCAGCAGTGACCCTGGGTGACAAGGGGACAGGGAGAGGTATACGGGGAGGACAGGACAAAAGGCATGGGTGGCACCTGCGTGCCAGCACTCAGGGCATACGTTGCCCTCCCCAGCCAGTTGGAGGTCCCCAGCTGTGGGGCTGGCTGGAGGACGATGCTGGCACGTGCCTCTTCATACCCCAAAGCCCTCAGGGACATCCCTGGGGGTGATGGCGGTGTACCCGACGGGAGGTGGCAGAGATGCTGTGCTGCTTAGCACCTGCTCTTTGGATCTGGCACTGACCCAGCACAGCCCTGGCATTGTGGCATGACCGATGCCCAGCGCAGCTGCAGCTCCTGGAGCCCCGTGGGCAGAGCGGGGAGCCCAGCCAGCGCTTTCGGTGTGCCTCCCCCTCTCCAGGGTGGCTCACTGCTTTACCCCGTGGGAGACGAGACGAGTGACCTTGCCGGTGATAAAGCTGCTTGGTTGCTGGCCAGGCTCCCGTGTTCGACTCCCCCTACCCAGGCACCGGCCCCAAGGGAACAGAGCCAGGGGCAACCACGGGCGCATGAGGGAGGGATGCAGGTGGCATCGCCAGCCCTGCCGATGCCAGCGCAGGAGGGCAAGTCTCAGCTGGGCCCGTGTCAGAGGCGGCTCCCTCCTTGCCAGCACAGCTGGAGAGAGGTGCCTGGCTCTCGGGGCTGGGAGGCAAAGTCTGAGCACGACAACGCCCTCCCCGGCATGCCGCTGGCTACAGAAACTCCTGTACTTTCCCCACACATTTTGCCCGGAGTGCCCTCCATGGCACAGTTCGTGCAGCTGTGCAGCCCGCCGGCGCCGTGCCCCATGCCAGGGCGGCGATGCTCCAGCTCCGCTGCAGGCAACGCCGGAGCCGCAGTGGGCAGAGGGCAGGCACGCCGTGCTGACGGCCTCCCGCCTACGCCGCCCGTCCCGTGGCATGGAGACCGCGTGGCCATGGGCCACCCGAATTTAGCACACCCTAAACACAGCCTCACTCAGCAGCTTCTCGCCTCCAGCGCCGCTCCCGTGGGCTCAGAGCTCGTCCTGCTTGATAATATGATTTTCCTGGCTGTGGATGCCCACAGGACCCCAGCGCTGGACACAGATCCCCCAGCGCTTTGGGATGGCCGAGGACTGCGAGACCACGTCCCCTGGGGTCCCCTGGGGAGCAGCACCCGGGCAGCCCATGCTGCCGGCAGCCCTGCTCGCTGGGGAGCACCGGCTGTGCTGCAGCTTCCAAACCCAGACCTTTATAGTCTGGCCAAGCCCCAGGGGCTCGAAAATCACAAGCTGAATCTCGGTGTTTAACTATGTCCTGGGTTTCCTTTTTGCTCTCACGCAGCTGGGGTCTGTGTTCGGGACACCAGGCTGCAGGACTTTGCTTAACATCCTGCCCCCAGTGCAAACACCCTCTGAACCCCTTGTTTGAAGCTTGAGGTCCTGCCAGAGTCCCCCTGCCCCACATCAGGCTCCCAAGCTGCCTGCATCTCCTGCTCACCAAACCCCAGCTGGGTTTGGGGCAGATGTGCCCTCTCACACAGCCTGGAAAAGGAGCCCTTATGCTTTGGTTGGAGGTTTAAAGGGTTAAACAGCTCAGCCGAGAGGCACAGCCTGGAAAGATGACCTCCAGCAGGGAAACTGAGGCAAGACTGCACCGCTGCTGGGGAGTACCCATCTCCCTTTGCTCCCCACAGCTTGGTTTCCCTTTGCTGCGTGATGCATGGGTGCCTCTGCAAGGAGATGGGGTAGCTGGGGAAGTGTCCTGGGGCTGTGACTGGGCTGGCACAGGTGCCCCATTGATGGGGAAACTGAGGCCCATGTAGAAAGCCACCAGTGAGCCTGTCCAGTCCCATCCCCACATGGGGATTCAAGCCTCCATCCCAGGCTCCGAGCTCACCCTCCTTGGGGGACTGTGGGCTCCCGACATCCGCAACGGGACAGTGGAGGTTTGGCCGCCTGCTCCGGCAGGATGGGGAAGAAGGGGAGCTGGGACAGGACTTTCATTAAGAGACGACTCTTTGTACTCATATAAAAAATGATGCGCCAGCCCCCCGGGGCCGTCAGATCAAATGCTGAACTGCAGCTCACCCCAGCCCGCCGGATCAGGCCGGGAAGAAGAGCTCAGCCCCGCAGGGCCGGGGGGCGGTGGGCGGCTTGCCGGCACCGTGGGGGTCCCCACCCATGTCCCAGGCAGCGGCGAGGCCGGCGGGACCGCACGGGAACTCGCTGGCCATGCCATCGAGGCGTGGGGTGGGCTGCCTAAGTCCGGCGCAATATTAATTTCCGCTGGGCTTCGCTTTCTGGCGCGGGGAGGCTGCCGGGAGCCCGAGAGCTGTTTTGCTTTGGAGGGTTTGGGGGGGGGGGGGGGGAGAGGGGGAGACAAGGGCAAGAAAAATGCTGCCAAACTGCTACCCACCGCTTTGGCAAGGGCTTCCGGCGCGGGGCCCAGATCTGCCTGAGCTTGTCCTGCTCCAAGGCCTCCCCGCATCTACAATTAAGGTGCCCCACCTCTGCCGCCGGGCACTCCTCCCCCCTGCCCTGGTGAAGGAACCAGGTCGCCAGCCCGACTCCCCCCAACCTTCCCGGGGCACCCCGGCCCCCCGCCGCCTCCTGCCTGGCAGCCCCCGGCCGGGCTCGGCGCCTCGGCAGCATCCCTCCCCGCCTGCCTCCGGCGCCCTTCGCCTGCTGCCGAAACTGCTGCCGGGCGGCTGCCGCCTCGCCCCGAAAGGAGCCAGGACGATGAGCTCCGCTTTCCACCGTGATTTCCTGCACCCCTGTCCAAGGGAAACAACCCCCATTGCTGAAAGTGGAAACTGAGGCACAGAAGAGGAGCTGCAACCCACCGCCAACCTGCTGTTGTCACCCCCTTTGGCTGCCACAGCTGCAGACTGAGCCCGGTCCCAGTGACACACGGGAAACAGGAGTCACTGATGCTTCTGATGCAACCCTTGTGCTCTGGATGCTGTCCTTGCTACAACAGAGCCGGGGCTCCCAAGAGCCATAATCACCAGCTTTTCCAGCTCATCTCATGTCATGGAGCCTCCAGTATGTCCCAGTCTGGTTCCCAGCCAAAATCATAGACCAAGGAGTCTGGCACAGGTCCCCATCTCCCCTTTGGACATGGGGATGGTGTGGAGCAGGGCTTCTCCCGACCCCTGCCAGCAGACCATGACTGAGGGGAGCCAGTGGGGTCCCAGTTTGCAGGGGTCCAATGGAGAGGGGCTGGTACAGCCATGTGGCAAGGAAGAGGATGGTCAGCCTTCACAAATGGCACCTGCATCTTGGGTAGAAAAATGTGTCCTTTGGTCCTGACGGCCCCGAAACCCCGAGGGAGAGTGGCGGTTGTGCTGTGCCAGCTCCACATGGACCAGTCAGGTCTGCACCTATTGAGTACTGCTGCCTGGGCATTCCCGTGTAGGCAAGGTGAGCCTGCTGTGGGGTAGGGAGGGCATGGCTTGCCTTATATCCAGGTCTCCATCCCAGCCCCTGGATGCCTTCAGGAGGGGGATGCAGGATGCCAGGGTACCTGGCCCATTGCCCCGAGCCCACAGGCACTTCTCCACCTGCTTGGAGAGGCAAGAGCTGCAGGATGCCAGCCCTGGAGAGCCAAGCTACATCCTCGGGGGAATGTGTCACCCCACATTCCACCCAATGCTGTCACACTCAGTGACAGCCCTGCAAGAAATCAGACCCCACAGGAGCCCGTCTCTTTCCAAGCTGTGCAAACAGGACAAGGGGGGTGATATGCATGATTTTTCACCCATCCAGCTTTCCCTTCATCCCACGCAGGCGCGTGGCGGGTACCTGGCCCCTCACCCAGGGCGATGCGTGGGTGCTGCCACTAACCGGGGCAGCCGGGTGTGGAAAGCAGAGCAGGAGGTGCATGGGGAGGGGGGGGGGTGAGTAAGCAGCAAGTCACTGCCCTGGGGGGCACGGCTGGGGCTTGGCTGCCAAGCAGCACCGTGGGCACCAAAGGAGCGGGAAATGCCGTGGATTGGGGAGAGCAGGGGGACACCATTCCCTGCCCTCCTCCTCGCACCTCCTCAGCAAGGACGGCATGCAAACAGCTGGGAAGCCACCCAAAGGAAAGAGGCTTTGATGTGGCATGGCATCAACCGATGGACCTGCCAGCTGCAGGGTCACGTCAAGGCTGGGTGCTCGCGGGCAGGAGCTGCCCGAGCTTGTGCTGCGGGTACCGGGGGGGGGATGGAAGGAGCACACGCCCGCAGAAGCACCGGTCCCAAAGCTGTGTCCAAGCCTTGGAGGGGCTGGGTTGAGAAGAAAGGGGTCCACCTATCCCTGGTCACTGCATCCTTCCTCTGGGTGCTTGTGGAGGCTGGAGCTGGGGTGGCATGAGGGCTGGGCTAGTACATGCCCAAATGCAGGTGCCACATGTGGTGGCAGGACCCTGCACACCCTGAGTGAATATTGGGGTGTGCCCGGCTCTGCCCAGCACCCTCCTGCATGGGTGAGGTTTGAAGGGGTCAAGCCTCTGATGCGAAGTCCAGCCGAGCGCTTCAGCTTAGGGCATACATAAGGCAGGGCTGGGCAGCCTGGGTGTCACTGTGGGAGAATGGAGGTGTCCAGGAGCAGGGACGAGGGATGGCATGGAGAAAAGCTCAGTTGTCTTTGTGGTATGACACAAGTAGCCCAGTTCTGGAGCCAGTGCCATCTCAAAGAGTGCAAGGGAAACGTTTTCCCTTTGAAAAATCCAGTGGGTCAGCACTGCCCCAGAAGAGGTACAGGGACATGACGCCGGGCAGGGGCTCCCATGCTGGGGAGGTGTTTTGCTGCCCACATGGCGCTGCTCCAGGGGTGAGGGCATGCCCCAGATGGCTGGGCAGCCCAGTCCTGCTGGACACCATGGGGGGCTGTGGGCTGTGGGGTGGTGGGTGTGGGTCAGGAGGCCCAGAGGGTGACTCACGATGTTCACCCCAAGACATGCAGGCAGGGCCCTACAGCCTGCCAGCCTGCCCTTACAGGCTCTAGGCGGTGTGGGTACTGGTGGGAGCGGCAGAGGAGAAGGGGAGGCCACTGGCGCATGAAACCCACCCGGGGTGTGTGGCTTCAGGGGCCATGGGGTCGGGACCCCATCAAGCAAGGGTGCAGCCATGGGTGGCGGTGGATGGGTCCTCCCTGAGCTCCTCTGAAGGAGCCCAGTGAAAACCTGGAGATGTACTGCCCACATGCATACATGAGAAGGGGACACAGGGCAGGTGTCCGTCCCTCCGGGCCCCCTCAGACCCACAGCTGGAGCAGAGCACATCTCATGGGATGGTTTTCCCCCCTTGCTCTCTCTTCCACCTCCCGACTGCTCTCGTCCATGCCCACGGAGAGCCGATGGGTGTTGGGGCACTGGGGAAGCCCAGCTTTGCTTGCCCCCATCCCCACAGTGCCTCTGTCCCTGTGAGCACAGCCAAACCACAAACTGGCTCTGAACCTGCCCAGGGCTCCTGAGACACCAGGTTGGCCCACCCTGTATCCCCGCACCCTCCAGGCCAGCCCAGGAGCCTCAGGCAGTCCCTACCTGTCCTGCTCAGGGAGGAATCACTGTTGCACAAGGAGCCGGGTGAGAAACATGAAAAGATGAGGGGAGGAGGAAGAAAGAGATTTTACAGGGCTGGTGGGAGCAAGGGGAGCCTATTCCCTGCAGCCTGGCACTAACCAAGGGACTAGCAGCACCTGAATGACACAACTTCCCATCGGCACTGACCATAGCCTGCTCCCTTTGCCATGGAAAGATCCGTGCGTCTGCCCATGCTTCTGTCCCTCTGCCTCTTCTTAGGCACAGGGGGTGTAGGACAAGGGTGACTGTATCTTCAGTGAGCCCTCTGGGGACATCTTACCACAATGAGGATGCTCTTTCTCAGGCTACGATGTCATCGGCATGATGTCACTGCTCGTACATCACACACAAACTTTTCTCTGTAGATGCAGCCATCTGGCAGGATCCCAATGGGCACAGTTACCACCCATGAGTGGCCAAGCCTGGCTGCATGCCTGGGCTGAGGACCGTGCCCCCCAGGACCCAGCCCCGCTGCACCCCCACCGTGCCACTCTCACAAATCAGTTTGTCACCAGCGTGGGAAAAAAAATACCTCAAACAGGCAGCCCCTGCATCCCCCCACACTGCACAGCCAATGCACCCAAGGGTGGGATGGAGTAGGTCGTAAAGACCTCCCTTTCCTGCCCAGGGGAACAAGCCCCCTTGGCTAAGCACCCATGGATGCCCAGAGATGCACATGTGAAAGCGTGCTACCAAAGTCCCTATGCATCAGTGACAAGGACAGCAAGGAACCGCTCTACCAATGCCACTAGCCCTAGAGCTTCCAGGAGCCCTGGCACAACATACAGCTGCAACCCTGAACCCCTCCTCACGAAAAGCAAAACCCACAGACACCAGTGCTACCCAGACCTGGCAGAGGGGATGGGGATGGGGAGCAGACATGTAGGAAGCTGCCTGTCTTGAGCTGGCTCAAAGGGCCAGGCAGCGCCCGGATTTCTCTCCCCCGCATGGGAAGAGCTCCCTGGAAATGAGGGATGATCTCAGCCGGGGGCCAGAGATCCCAAGCTCTGGGGGAAGCAGCTCATGAATCAGCTGGCTGCTCCAGTGCCCCGTCCCAGGAAGGTCGGCATGTCCATTTGGTGGTGCTGGTGGCCTCATCCACACATCACCTCCTCCCGGCTCGCTGGATCCGGGTTCCGGAGTGAAGCAGAGTGCGTATTGGTGATCCCCCTGCAGCCGCTCCGCTGCCTGGCGCATTTGGCCGTGCTGCGTGCAGCTGGGTTATTATTCTTAAATTAAAGGTTCCTTTTCTTCTTCTTTTTTGAGAGAAGAAAAAACAAGTTTGACCCCTTGCCCTCCTCTGCCAAATCCTGCTAATCTCCCCAAGCCGGTGCTGCCAGCGCACGCACGGCATGGTCACGGCACCAGCAGGACCCAGGCTCGGTGGTAAGATGTGGCTCTGAGCAGCCAGGGCGGGGGGCAGCAGTACCCCAACACCCTGCCCTTGCTGGTGCCATCTGCCTGCCTCTGAATTGAAGGCAAAGGGAGCTCCTGCTTCACCTCTGCCCGCTCCAGCTGTGGGCAGGATGGCACTGAAATCCCTGGAGCTGGAGCGCAGGGCATGAGCTTGGGGGTGAGGGATCACTGGGTGGGTATTAATGAGGATGGGGCAGAGAAAGCGAGGAGAGCTGAAGGGACAGCCAGGTGTGCGGAGCAGCTGTCTGAGAATTAGCCAGGGAAAAAGAGCAGCTCTCGGGCAGCAGGAGGGACTGTGCCCCGGAATGGCACAGCCACCCCGAGGCTGATGGCGGGGAGCAGGGGGACCCTCCGCATGCACCCTGTCCCGGCCAGCACTCACCGTACCTCGCTCTCCCCTGCTGTCGCAAAAAACCCCAAGCAAGCACCTCTCAAATCCACATTAACCCCTTTCCTGGCAATAAACACAGCGCTTGGGCTCCGGGGCCAAACTCTCATCTGGTGTACAACTGACCGTAACAGCACCATTTATACCCACCAAGGCCCCCCCTTTTGCCCTGCACCCCTGGAGCCAGGGCTAGCGAAGGGGATGGAGCCACAGAATAAATCACTGGCGGGCAGGCAGGGGACCGGGAGGGGAAAGGCTTATGGAGAGCTTTATTTTAGGGGTCAAAAGAGTGTGACAATGTGGAGACGAATAGCCTCAGATAATGAATGATAGCCTGGACGGCACGCCGGGGAGCTGGAATCTAAGCACTTAAAACCGGATAAAGACAGGCTGGGTGAAATTCTTAATAGATTTAAATAGTTCATGTTTCGACAGATACCTGGGCTTTCCAAGGCTGGGTCCCAGCTCTGCGCCTGTAATGAATCCCCCACCCCCTCCGGTATCCTGCAAGGCACCGTCTCTGCCTTTGATGAAGGCACCATTACAAACAGGGGTTTTGTCCCCGCCGCGTCCAGGCCACCGCTCGGGAGGGGACACCATAGGGACCCTCGGGCTTTTAATTAAAGTTGACTTATTGGAGGGGTCTGGAGGCCCCTACACCCCCTTCCCCACCCCTCAGGCATACAACCCTCCCAGGCTGTGGGCTTGGGGTGCGGGGAGGCAGGCTGCAGTTCCCTCCGCAGGACCTGGGTGTCCCATACCCCTGGGGGTCCCGCAGCCTGCTGTCCCCAATGCGCTCGTGTGCCCAAACCGCGGCAGAGTGGGGGTGCCCCCGGTCCGGATCTGCCTGGCCAGCGAGCAGTGGTCCCCTCTCAAGGGCTGCCCTGGGTGCAGGGGACACTGTTGTCCCCAGGCTGGGGTGGGGGGACCATCCCCGGAGACCGAGGGACCCTGCACGCCCTCCTGGCACCCACCCCGGGATGTCCTACTCACCACCAGAGCCCGATGATGTTGGCGGGGCAGAGGAGGATGAAGAAGAGCCCCAGCTGGGTCCGGGAGGAAGGCAGCATCCTGCCAGGGCTGAGGGGAGCGCCGAGCCCCCTCCGCGCCCCCCGTGGGGACCCGGGCAGCCGGGCTCGCCGCCGCCCCGAGGGTCCGGCCGGGGCCCCGGCGGGTGGGTGCCCGCTGCCTCCCTCCGCCGGGCCGGGGCGGGCGGGCACCGCGGCCGGCGGGGCTGGGCTGGGCTGGGGCTGGGCTGGGCAGGCACCTCCGGGCGGCTGGAGCGCGGCGCGGAGGCTGCTCCGGAGAAGGAGGAGGAGGAGGGACGGGGCTGCGAAAGCATCTGCCTCCGACAGGGAAACCGGAGCCCGGGGGGACGGACAGGGCGGGCCGGGCGGGGGGACTCCTGGGTGCCAAGCTCGTCTCCAGGCGCGCAGCCACGGCCACGGCGCGGGCACGGCCACGGGCACCCTCCGGCAGCGGGACGGTGGCTGCAGCCTGCCCGGCCCCGCGTCCCGCCGCCGCGCTCGGACGCGCACCCCTTATAGCGGTGTCTGGCTGGCACAGCCCTGTCCCCCGCAGCCCCGGGGACCTGGCACGGCCCTGCCTGGCACAGCCCCACCTGGCACGGCACGGCTTAGCCCTGCAGCCCTTACGGGAGCCTGCCTGGCACAGCCCTGCCTGGCTCCACTCGGGGTCCTGGTGCAGCCCTGCCAAACCCAACCCCTGTCGAGGTCCCCCCTGGCACCTGCCTGTCACTCTCCTGCCTGACCCTGACACCCCTGGCACGGCCTTGCCCAAACCTGGCACCCCCGTGTTGCTGCCCACATAGCCCTGCCTGGCCCTTGTCCCTGTTGGGTCACCTGGCACAAGCCTGGCTTCATTGCCCTGCCTGCCCTCGGACCCATCTGTCCTGCCTGGGGACACTGGAGGAGTGACACCACCACCCCCCCCAAGCACCTCCCAACGTTTAGCTCCAACTCCTCCGGGGAGACATCCCTGGGGCAGGGGGACACGCAGGTGGATGATGGCAGCAAGCCCCAGGAGCAAAGAGACCGGGAGAAGAGTGCGGGGAGGGCCAGCTTGTTTACGGTGATCTCATCTCAGGTGCAGCCAGGACCCAGGAGGGAGACAGCCCCCAGGACCACATCAGAGCAGGCAGCAGGAGCTGCCTGGGGCAAGAGGAAGCTGAGGGGCCTGGGAGGTAGCCGGGCCGGGAGGGGGAGGACCACACCAGGTCTGGGCAGCTGGGGACAGGAGGAGCTGGTGCCTGTCGACTGCCAGCCCAATTCTCTCCTCTCTGAGCAGCCTCGGGAATGATTTCCCAGGGCTCGGCCCCGGGCCCTGGGGCTCTGTTTCTTCTTGCACCATCCGTGACTCAGAGCAGAGTTTGGGGATGCAGCTCCCAGCCCTGCAGCGCCAGTGCCATGGATCCTGGGGCTGGGACAGCCACCCTGGGGGGCCCTGATCCACCTCTGCAGCCACCTCCGCTGAGCACCCAGACAGCCCACTGGGTTACTCCAAGGGAAATGGGGTGTCTGCCACCAGCAATGGGCAAAGCAGAGCACCTTCACTGCTGGTGAGCTCAACCCTTCCTCCAACAGTGATTTGGGCTCTGTCCCCTTTCCTGGGAGGGTACCACCTCCCATCCCCTGCTCAGCTCTAGCCCCTGGCTTGCCCATCACTGATCCCCTTGCCCCCATCACCAGCAGCGTCTCTCCTTCACCCTGGCACATTCACTCCGCACCAGCAGCATTTGTTGGTGAATGACTCAGGTTTTATCTGCAACTTGGCACGGTTCTCCTCTCCCTCCTGGGTGCACGAGGTAAGAGACTCCCACCAGCTCTGGAGGTTTTCCACGTACTCCTTCCCTGCCCTCCCACACAGGGACTGGGCTCCCAGTTTGCACCCTTGGCATGGTGACAAGGATTTGAGTTGTCCTGGCTGTATCACAGGGACATGGGGACCTTCCCTGAGCTGGGCACTGTGTCTGGGCTGCTGGTGTCCCTGTTGTCTTTTGCTTTCACCCACCAGCTTCCATCCTACCTGTCCTACGGGAATCCCATCACCTCGAACCTAGAGGTGGGGGGAGTCAGCAACAGGCAGCTCTTGGGGAGGGGACATCCTTGCCAAAGCTGGGGACAGGCTGACACTGTGCCCAGGGCCCCAGCCCCTGCGGGCAGAACTCCACGGCGGCTCACTACAATGCAGAGCTCATCTGCCGGCGTGTTGAAAGTGCCTGTTGTCCCCCCGCCCCGAGCACCCAGCCTCCTTGCAAAGGCAGCGCGGGGCAGGTGAGAAGCCTTTATCTGATTTCCTAAGGGCAGAAAAATCCCTTTGATTTTGCCCCGAAGAGGGGAGCAGGAGGAGGGGGAGCCCCATCCCAGCGAGCAGGTGCGGCTGGTGCACAGCAACTCGCCTTGTCATGTCCCAGCTCCTCGCAAGGCTGGAGGGGGCTGGGGGGGGTTGTGATGCCCCCAGCACGTATATGGGAACTGGCCCCATCACCTGGATCCTGTGGCAAAACCCCTCCAAGAGGGGGGCAGGATGGGCAAAGGTGGGCTCCTTGTCTTGTGCCTGTACCGGGGGGCTGGGACCAGGGGGATGCCTGGGGTTTGCCCCTGCTTCCCAGCTTTTCTCCCAGTTACATAAAAATCCCCCTTTAGCAAGGGGAAAACTGAGGCACAGAGATGCTGAGACCTGCTTAAACAGCTGGGGGGTGATTGCCTGCTCCCCCAGCCCCAGGAGTTTGCTCACACACACACACCCCCCACCCTTCTGCAACAAGACCCAAAGGGACATATCCTTCAGGGGACAAGGCCACAGTGGGGACATTGCACCAGGGCTACGGGCGGCGGGGATGCCACCACCACCCTGAAGCAGCCTTCTCTTCTGTGGCTGATCCTTTGTCTCTGCCTTCCCTCGCCTCTCACAGCTCACCCCCCCTCCCGGCTTTTGTGTTATTACAAATTATAAAACAATTTTTTCCTGCCGTCCCGCATTCTTCTACCTCCTGCAAGAATTTTAATGTATTTATTTTTGCTATCAGGGGAAAGCGCCGTGTTCCTCGGCCACCCCTGGGCAGCCCCGGCCCCGCTCGGCCACTGATGGAAATTAATGATGGGGGATGCAGGGGGAGAGCAGGCATCCCTGCACCCCTCCAGCAGAGAGGAGGGGGGTGGGTGTCCCCCCAACCAGCTGCGGTTTCCCCAGTGGTAAGGTCTGAGCACGGAGGATGGAGAACCAGGCTGCAGCAGGGAAGGGTGATGGGGCAGTGGAGACTGGTCCCAGGAGATGCTGGTGGTTGTGGGCTGGGGAGGGGATGACTGTTGGGTGGCTGGGCAGGGCCAAGGGGTGCTTTGGGGTCCAGCTGCAGGGTACTGTGATGGGGAATCATGTCCCCATGTAGCAGCATGGCTTTGGGCTTCTCCTGGGGAAGAGGAGACCAGCCCCAGCCACCAATCCACCCTGCCCCATTCGACAGCATCCCCAGTGGTCTCCATCCTGCTCCTGGGACAAAGCAACCCCCAAGTGACCCATCCTGCTCGGGGACACAGCCTGCCTCCCCGTGACCCCCCTCTGCCCTAAGCTGGTGCCCCAGTGCTGCACTGAGCTTCGGCTCTCGCTCCCCACTGCATGGCCCCAGAGACAGGGATGGGGGTGCCCCGCTCCCCCAGCCCCCCTGCCCTGCAGCCACAAGGCTGGGGGGGGGTCTGGCTGCTGGGAGGGAGCGGACGGGGGGAGGAAGGAACAGGCCTTTCCTGCTGCGGGGAAAGCGCGGTGATTTCCAACCCAAACACCCCGGCGCTCAGCAGCCGCATACTTTCCCAGCGTCCCTCCCCTCCTTTATTCCCGAGGACATTGGCGATCAAACCCAGGTTGGCCCCATCTCCTGCTCCTGCAGTGAGGTCATCGAGCTGTGTTTGTGACATCCCGGTGTCTCCATGGCAGCGCGCTGTGATGTCATAAGCCTGGGGTTGCGACCTCACGGCAGGAGGAGAATGATCTTATTAAAACAACATGGTCCCCGTCCGCGGCCGCTCGCAGCTGGGGGACTCCAGTGCGGGGTAACAGCCGTCAGAGGGGCTGGTGGCAGCTGGGGCGATGCTGGGGACGGACCCCTCCCTGGGATCGTGTCACCAGTGGGAGCTGGTGGTGACACAGGGCACGATCCAGTGCACAAAGCAGAGGGCAGCAGCCAGGGCTGAGCTCCCCAACTGATGCAAACACACAAGCCCTGTGGTGTTGGGGTGATGGTGAATCTGGGGACAGCCACAGCAGGGCTCACTGCTCGAGGGTCCCCCAGGCTCAGCCGCAGCACTGCCCACCTCCAGGGCTGAGCATCTGGGGCCTTATCGGGGCGCAGAGCCCTTTCATGTCAGGCCGGCGGGCGGCAAGCAGAGCTGACGAGGACCTGTCCCCAGATCAGAGCCGCCTGGCGCTGACAGCGACTGCGGGGCCCGTTCTTAAATTAGACGGGTCCCCTGCCTCCCCCCAGCCGGCGCTCCCGGTCCCTGCCCCATGGCTGGACACAGCCCAGGACATCCCTGCCCGTGGTGCTCCGCGTGGCCAGCGTGTCCCCCACACACAAGTGGGCACACGCTGTAACCCCGAGGAGGGCTGTTCGGTGGCTGGGCATCACTCGGGCACTGACAGGCGGGTGATGGATGGATGGAGAGGTGAATGGGAGGATGGACAGGTGGGTGGGTGGGTGGCTAGCTGGATGGATGGGCAGGCAGGTGTGGGGATGGGTGGGAAGAGTGATGCATGCATTTGTCAATGGATGGATGGGTGAGTGCACAGGCAGCTCAGTAGATGGGTGGAGATGGCTGTGAGATAGAAAGCTTCATGCAAGTGTGGATGGATGGATGGACGGGAGAAAGGATGGCCCTAGCACTCCTTAGTGAGCCCCTGTGGCTCTGGACAGTGTTGCTCTTTCCCAGCAACCTCAGTTTCACGCAGCAGCAGAAAAGGCCCAGCTCTGTCCTAGGAGGGGAGGGAACATCCACATCTCAAGGGGGGAAGATTTGCCTTTCTCTCTGCACAACAGCTCAGGGGCCTGACCTTGTGCCGCTGCAGCAGTGCACCCTCACAGCTAGCACAGGATTCGCTCTCCACTGCCCAGAGGGGAAACTGAGGCCTGGGGAACCGACTTGCAGTGCAACAAAGCTGAAACCACCCCTCTCTGGGCAGGCACGGCACGGCACTGTGGCCACTCCTGCTCCTCCCATCTCCCCATATGTCCGTCTGTCCAGCCACGGGAAGGACACACATTGCTTGGGCTGGAAGCGATGCCGCTGGGAGGGGGTGTCCTTGGGCCCCCGCGGGCCGTAAACATGATGTCATGTGGCAGCATACACAGCTCGCTCTGTGCGCGGGTCCCCGAATGGGCTTCACAAGTTCTGCGTGGGAGGCATCAACCGTGGCCCACAGCCAAGGGAACTGGAGTCGGGAGATAAAATCAGGTTTGCTTTGGGCTGGAGCAAACAGCGTTTTGCAGGAGGAGTAAGGGACAGGGAGAGCAGCTAGAGGGGGGGACACCTCCCCGCCTCAGAGGGCTTCGTAGGGAGCAGAGGCAATGGGGACACCCCAGCAAAGCCCGGTGCTGGTCTCACAAGTCCCAGGTCAGCTCCCTTCACGCCTACTTGACTTAGAATAACTCCGTAGGCACTTGAAGTCACTAATCAGCCAGGACCACTTGAGACCAGCCTGGGGCTGCCTCCTGTCTCCCGTGATAACAGGCCGCCAGCGCTGGGCTTGCTCTGGTGTCCTGCTCCCACGTCCTCGGGTGAAGGTCCCAGCCCGCCGGGGTCCCGCAGGGCACAAAGCAGGGGGACCCCGGAGCAGAGCTCGCTGCCAGGTGCTGAGCCCTGCGTGGTGTGTGTGTGTGGGGGGAACCATCATGCTGGTTGTTTTATTTCTTGTTTCAAAAGCTTTGTGCTGTCCCCAAGCCCCTGCCAAAGTCTGAGGGGTCAGACAGAGGGAAACGAAGGGATGAGGACCTTTGGGAGAGGGACAAGAGGGTCCCACTTGAACACTCTATATGGGAGAGGAGCAGCTGTCTCCAGGCCTGGGATATGTCCCCATCCCTCTGGATCTCCCCATGTCCCCCCTGTGCAGCCCTGCTGGCCCCAGCATGGCTCATGACTCAGGCAGTGACACACAGCTGGCGTGATGGGCCATCTCCCATTTATTTACGGTCCCCGGGACACCGGGCTCAGCCTTCTCACAGCCCAGGCTGTCCTGGGGTTGAGTCAGGGGATGCCCTCCCCTGGGACACCCGGCTCCACGGGCTGTGGGAGAGCAAGGAGGGATTAACAGATGCAGTCCTGGGAAAAGTTTCCAGCTCCTGGGTGACACTGCACAAGTCACGTAAAGAAGCTGTCGCTTTGTTCAGGCAGCCAGGACCCTCCATGTTGGGGGCAGGACTCCATGAGCAGTGGGTTGAGGGGCAGAGCAGCAGGGGGGGTCCCACAGTGCCTGTCTCTGCACCCTCAGGTCCCAGCGGTGAGGTGGTGTCGGACCTGATGACGCGGCTGTGGGATGAGTGGAGTCGCAGCATCCCTGGGGCAGAGGGACACACAGGATGGGACCTGCCACCCCCAGTTCCCCATCCCCATGGACAAACGCAGCATTTGCTCTCCTGCCTCTGCCCCGCTTGTCACCAAGCTGGGGCCAGTGCTGGCCCTGCACTGGGGGACTTCCCGGGAGCTGGCGATGCCCCCGGCTCCCCGCGGCATCCTCCGGCTGCGGATGTGTCATGGCCCAGCCGCTTCCCTTCGGAAGTCCCCGCCGAGAGGCTCTGGGGGGGGTCTGACTCACCCGACCCCCGACCCCCGACACCCCCTTTCCTGCACGGCCTCCCCCACAGCCCTGGCAGGCCGCCCCGGCGGAGCCCCCGGCCGGCCCCCGCCGCCACCGGCCCCGGTCCGAGGGCAGGGAGCACAGCCTAGCGGCGGCAGCTGGAAGGAACCGGGCTGCCGGTGCCCGCCCCCCCAGCCCCCGCCCCGGCCGGGCTGCGGGGACCGGCCCGGGGAGCCGCTGCGGTCAGTGCTGCCGTGGTAAAGCCTGCCCTTCCACAAGGCCAAGCGGGAGGTCCTGCACCAGCGTCGGGGCAAGCCCAGTACCAGTACAGGCTGGGGGAAGGAGGGAGGGATGGGGGCATGGATGGAGAGCAGCCCTGCGGAGAAGGACTTGGGGATACTGGTGGATGAAAAATAGTATATGATTGGCAATGCGCGCTTGCAGCCCACAAAGCCGAGCGTATCTGGGACTGCAAAACGAAGCGTGGCCAGCAGGTCGAGGGAGGTGATGCTCCTCCTCCACTCCGCTCTCCTGAGACCCCACCTGGAGTACAGCTCTGGGGTCCTCAGTACAAGGGAGGCATGGACCTGTTAGAGTGGGTCCAGAGGAGGGCCACAAAAATGATCAGAGGGCTGGTACACCTCTCCCATGAAGAAAGCCTGAGGGAGTTGGGGCTGTTCAACCTGGAGAAGAGAAGGCTCAGGGAGACCTTATTGCAGCCTTCCAATATATAAAGGGGTTTATAAGAAAGATGAAGAGAGAGTGTTTACCAGGGCCTGTACTTTTTACTGTGTTTGCAGGGGGCAATGGTTTTAAACTGAAAGAGGTGTCGGGGTCCCACTCCCCAGCAAGGGGAAAGGCGGCCACAGCAGACTGGGAGAGGCCAAGGCATCCCCTGCCACGGGGATCGAAAGCCGCAGGGTGGCCGGGTGCCAGGCTGGAAAGCCCAGAGCAGAGCTGGGGCCTGGGCTCTCCCGCTGCCCCCGGCTCCGGGCCCAGCTGGGACAGGGCGAGCTGCAGAGCTGGCTGTGAACAGCCATGAGATGGCGGCAGGCGCTCACGCTTGGCTGTCTCAGCCTGGGGTGCCTCACGGGTGTCTGCAGGCCCAGGGGTGCCTGGATCCTGCACTGCCAACCCCGACCCTGCTGGCAGAGAGCACATCAGGCACCAGCCTGGGACATCTCTTGCCCCCAGTGAGGCAGGACCGAGGGGACAACAGCCACTCACGGGGCTCTGAGATGTCTGCCCGACGTGGGGACAAAACCTCCCCATCCGGAACCTTGAACCCACTATCCGATAAGGGTGGTTAATGATCAGCGCTGGGATGTCCCAGCCAGAGGCATGGTGCCAGCTGCCCCAGGAGTGACGCCTGGGGGTCAGCGCCCTGCCCCACAGCCGGAGAACCTGGTGGCAGTGCCAGGCTGACCAGAGGGGACATGCCCTGCACCCATGGCCCTGGATACCACCGCAGCAGAGCCCTGCTTGTGAGCTGGACAGACTGGCCTGCACCAGGTTGGGCAGGAGCTGGTGCCATGCCCGCCCTGGCATGCAGACAAATGAAACCTGTTGGGTTGCCAGCGGGCATGCTGGTGTCTCCCCATCCGAGCTCCTGGCTGGCAGCGCCCAGAGGAAGCACTGAGAAAGGCCCTGGGACAGCTTGGACCCAGCTCCCTGGGGCATCATCCTGCACTGCAAGGGGACAAGGCAGGGACAGGGGTATGACAGGCAGGGGATGGAGGCAGGGCAGGAGGGCTCAGGCCAGGAGGGGCAGCACCCTGAAGAGCAGGCCCAGCAGTGAGCCTGGTGCCGCAGCGGGGTGTGCAGGGTCTGGGGTGCGCTACCCAGTGCCAGAGTGCAATGCTGGTGCTGGAACATGATGCTCAGTGCTTGGTGAGAGTGCCCAGCGCCCACTGCCTATGTGCAATGCCCGGTGTGCAGCACCTGGTGCTGGTGCCACACGCTACGTTGTGGCCAGGCTGTTCTACCTACCGTGCCATGCCAGTGCTGGCTGCTAGCTGCCTGGTGCCCGGTGCCACTGTGCAGTGCACAGCGTGTGGCACCCAGTAACTGGTACATGGCAGTGGGTACCGCCGATGCCGGTTCCAAGTACCTAGCACCCGGTGTATGGTGTGTGATTCTCTGAGCAGCGTCTGGTGTTCAGCACTTGGTGTATGGCACGTGGTACCCGGTGTACCGTAACCGGTACCCGGAACGCTGCAGCCGGCACCCACGACCCAGTAGCAGGTGTGCAGCAGCTGGCACAAGGTGCCCGGTACGCACTGCCCGGTGCCCGGTCCCCGCTGTGCAGCAGCCGGTACCCCGTAGCCAGTGCGCAGCAGCCGGTGCGCGACGCTCAATTGCCGGTGCGCGGTGCCCGGTGCCGGTGCACGGTTGCCGCCCCCGCACCGCCCCCCGCACCGCCCCCGGTGCCGCCCCCCGCTGCCCCCGGTGCCTCCCCGCCCCGCCCCGTCCCGTGCGCTGCCGACGGAGCATGGCGGGCTGGAGCGGCGGGGCCCGGCGGCCGCTGCTGCCGCTGCTCCTCCGCCCCCGCCCGCCGCCGCCGCGCAGCATCCCGGGGCCGCCGCGCAGGACCGGGGGCTCGGCGGCCGCGGCGGCGGGGCCGGCGCGGCTGAAGGGACCGGAGGAGCTACCGGGGCCGGGGCTGCTCCGGACTTTCGTCTGGCTCTTCCTGCGGGGCTACCTGCTGCACACGCACCGGCTCCAGGTGCGCCGGGGCAGCCCGGCCCGGGGGCTGCGGGGGGCCGGGGCTGCGGGGTGCGCGGGGCGTCGGGGGACCCTGCACGGGTGCGTGGGGGTGGGGGGCTGGGAGCGGTGCGTGGGGTGGAGGGGCTCCCGGATGGGCTGCAGGGAGGGTGCTGTGCGCGGGTGGGGGGGGGGGAGCGTTGCAAAGAGGGGGGGAGTGGGTGCGTGCTGGGGGCAGGGTGCGATGGGCTCCGGGGCGGGGGAGCAGCCTATAAGTGACGGCAGGGAGTTGAGCGGGGGCGGCGGGGCAGGGGAGAGGAGGGGCTGGGTGGCGGGGAGCACCCCTGCACCGTGGGGTGATGCTGAGGCCAGCAGCGCGGAGAGGGGCCAGCGCAGAACCGGGTGGCCCCGGGAGGGTCCTGCCAGCCCAGGGCCGCTCTGGCATCCCTGAGCCGGCCAGACAGCCGAGGGCAAAGGTTCGGGGGCACCTCACGCGATCCTGGCATCCCCGGGCAGCCCAAGCTGCCCCAGCCGTGACAAGCTGAAGGGGCTGCGGTTTGGGGGGCAGGCGGCCAGGCAGATGTTTGGGCAGATGGTACCCAGGCAGGCAGGGGAGGGATAGGCAGAGGTGTTTGTTTTCTTCTGTCAACACTTCCTCATACATCGGGTGAAGCGAGCATTGGGCTTGGCTGGCTGCAAGCCAGGCGGCATCTTCCACCGCCCTGGAGCTCTGACCGGCCGGAGGAGTGTGCAGGATCAGGCCTCCCCAGCACCGCAGAGCAACGGGCACTGCTGTTTGGAGAAGGGGCTGTCGCAGGGCAGCAGGGTGTCGGGGAGCGGGCATGGGAGCTCCCTGCTGCTCCCTCCTGCCCTTGGGGGTCCAAGCACAGCCCGGCATTGCAGACAGATGCCCACATGCTTCAGAGGTGCCTTTCCCCAGATCCCAGCAGCTCTGGCTTCTCTCAGCCCTGCTCTCCGAGGCCTGCGCCATGTCGGGTCCTGGCTGCCAGCAGATGCCGGTGGGCAGGCTTCAACCCGGGCCACGGCTGCCCACGGCCCCACGCAGCGTGTTTGCCCGGCAAGCTGCCTGCAGCACCTGGGTGGCTGTCCCTCCCCCTCCTCCTGCCACCACGCACGAGGAATGTCTCCCCGTGGTGACGAATCCAGCTGAATCCGGGCGCAGGCTGCGATGCAGTCAGTCACCAAGGGAGATTGTACCACGTGCATCCCCGCAGCCGCGGGGAACGGGGACCAGGGCTTCCCTGCTAGGTCCCCCACAGCCCCCTGGGCTTGGCCCCACTCTACAGGGTCTCTGGCAGTGCCTGGGTGGGATGGAAAGCACCCCTTGCATGTGGCCCTGTGCAGATCCACTTGCACAGGGGCACCTGGCTGCGCCCGAGGGATGCACTTGGGGGTCACGGTGCTCACCAGTGGGGAGGCAGGCATGGTACCCTTGGGTGCAGCTGAGGAGAGGGAACTGTGGCCAGCAGAGCCCAGAGTAGGGCTGATGCTGGTGCATGTCTCCTAGCTGGCTTGTGAGCCTGTGGCCCCAGGGCCATGCCCTGGGGGTGGCAGCCTGCCCTGGGAGCAGCCCGGTCCTGCCCCAGCCTGGTGCTGCCCTCCCACCGCTGATCATTAACCACCCTTATCAGGTGGCAGGTTCAAGGACCCATGTGGGGACTGTTGTCCCCGGGTTGAGCAGAGCTGGGGCCATGCTGGAAGCTGTAGGGCTCGGACCTGCTGACAGCCGCTGCAATGGCCCTGCATCTCGGCAAAGCCCTGGGCTTGGCACTTGTCCCAGTCCCTGCTGTCCCCTCTTGGCCTTGCTTCCCCAAAAGACCCACCAGGCCCTCCGTGCATTTCTGGGGTGGGTGAGGGATGCACCAGCCTGTGTTGGGGGTCAGTGCCTGGTGTGCTTTGTGCTGGCAGAGGACATGTGCCTGGAGACACCAGCCCAAGCCATCTGCAGAGCACTTCAAAGACAGTGCCAGCTTGGGGGGGCAGAGGTGGGTGCTTGGACCTGACTGGTGCTGAGGGGTCCCTGGGATGGGTGCAGAGCATGCTGGACACATGCAGGGCAGCACTGGGGCAGGGAGGGACTGATTCAGCCCCAGTGCTGGCCCTGTCCCATTCACCCTACTATGCTCTGGTGCACCGTAGCTGATGTCCCGGCGCATTTACGGCCCTATCTGGAAGTCGACCTTCGGGCATTACGAGAACATCAACATTGGGAGCCCAGTGGTGCTGGAGCAGCTGCTACGGCAGGAGGGCAAGTACCCCATGCGGAGCGACATGGCCCTGTGGAAGGAGCACCGGGACACCCGGCGCCTGCCCTACGGACCCTTCACCGAGTGAGTCCTGCCCTGGCTGCGCTCTGCGGGGCGGTTGGTGGCTCCTGTCCCTTCCTCGGTTGTAGGGCCTGGGTGGCAGCTCACATTGCTCCCTCTCCTGTGAGCAGCGTGTCCCCCCTAAGCAGAAGGCCATGGCCATGGTGGGTAGGAAGACCCCCAGGGTGGTTCCAGCCCGGCGTGGGGAGGATGCACCCAGGGATTGGGAAACTGCTGCCAGCCACTGCCCCCTGCACGGTCGTGCCCCCGGCGCTGAGCCCTGTCCCCATGCAGGGAAGGGGAGCGCTGGTACCGCCTGCGCCAGGTCCTCAACAAGCGGCTGCTGAAGCCCTCGGAGGCGGTGCTGTACGCAGACGCCATCGGGGAGGTGGTGTCGGACCTGATGGTGCGGCTGCTGGACGAGCGGAGCCGCAGCCCCTCAGGGGTGCTGGTGGGGGACGTGGCCAACCTGCTCTACCGATTCGCCCTGGAAGGTAGGGGGGTCCTCCCCCTTGCCCTTGCCCTGCCCCACTCTTCCCATCCCCACGGGGGTCTGGATGTGGCCTGTCCCCTGCAGGGATCTCCTATATCCTCTTCGAGACCCGCATCGGATGCCTGAAGCAGCAGGTCCCTGCCGAGACCCAGCGCTTCATCGACTCCATCAACCTCATGTTCAAGAACTCCATCTTCGCCACCGTCCTGCCCCGGTGGAGCCGCAAGGTGCTGCCCTTCTGGGACCGCTACCTGGACAGCTGGGACACCATCTTCGCCTTCGGTGAGCGGTGGTGATGGGGGCCCGGCACGGTGGGATCAGACTCCCTAAGGACCCTTAGAAGTGGGACAGTCCTCAGCTATGTGTGCTTTTGGCCACCCTCGCTCTGTCAGCGCTGGGTCCCACACTCTGTCCCTGCAGGCAAGACCCTGATTGACCGAAAGATGGAGGAGCTGGAGGGGCAGGTGGAGCGGGGCAAGGAGGTATCCGGCTACCTGAGCTACCTGCTGGCCAGCGGCAGGCTCAGCCTGGATGAGGTCTACGGCAGCGTGGCCGAGCTGCTGCTGGCCGGCGTGGACACGGTGAGAGCTGGGCAGTTGCTGCCGGGGATCTCTGCTGAGCTCAGTGCCAGGCGGGGGAGCCGGGGGGCCATGCTCAGCTGCACTCCCCAGCCCCTGCGAGCTCTGGGCTGGTGGTTGGGGGGCTGATGCCCCATAGGGGCAAAATTTCAGGGATCAGTCAGTACAGACCCTGTCCTCCGCTTTTCTCCCTGCCCTGCTTCCTGCCTCAGTTTCCCCCATGCTCGCTGCCCTTCAGCCCTGGCTTCCCTGTGCACCGGAGCAGGGGCTGCCTGGTGCTGTGCTGGTGCCATGCTTGGCACAAGGCTGCTCGGGTAGTGGCCCCATCTCCCTCACTCCTCTTGGCACTCCGCTCCCCCAGACCTCCAACACGCTGTCCTGGGCCCTGTACCACCTCTCCCGGGACCCAGGCATCCAGGAGACCCTGTACCAGGAACTGAAAGCTGTCGTGCCTGCCGACCGGTTTCCTGGTGCTGAGGATATCCCCAAGATGCCGATGCTTCGGGCAGTTATCAAGGAGACGCTGAGGTACAGCCCAGCTGCCCCAAGGTCCTGCTCACGGGCCCCTTCCCCAGGGGCAGTCCCTTCTCCCCACACACTGGGGGATGCACCAGCCAGGCAGGGTGCAAGGCTGGATTTCAGTCCCTTAGGGCCGCATCCATCCACCTTCTCCTTGGGGAGGGGGACGGAGCTGCTGAGCAGCAGGAGATGATGCTCCCCCTTGTCCTGCCTGTGGCTCTTTCCCTCTGGGGTCCCCAGATGGATCCTACTGCCCCACTAACTCTCCCCATATCCCAGGGTCTACCCAGTGGTGCCCACCAACGCCAGGGTCTTCTATGAGAAGGACATCGTCATCGGAGACTACCTCTTCCCCAAGAATGTGAGTGGGGGCCATGCCGTAGGGACCCCCACTGCGCTCAGTGGGGCTGGGCGGGGGTCGTTAACCACCCCCCTTCTTGCCCCACAGACCCTCTTCGTCCTGGCGCACTACGCGATGTCTCATGACGAGACCTACTTCCCCGAGCCTGAGCGGTTCCTGCCCCAGCGCTGGCTCCGGGGCCACGGCTCTCCCCACCACCCCTTCAGCTCCATCCCCTTCGGCTACGGGGTCCGTGCCTGCGTTGGCCGCCGCATCGCAGAGCTGGAGATGCACCTGGCTCTCGCCAGGGTGAGTAAGGACACCCCGCCCCAGGTAACTCGCCACGAGCTGGGACGGGGGCCCCAGGGAGTCCCCGAGGCACTGCCATCCCCTTCTCCCCACAGATCATCCAGGCATTTGAGGTGCGGCCAGACCCCCGCGGCGTGGAGGTGACGTCCGTGTCTCGCATCGTCCTGGTGGCCGACAAGCCCATCAACCTGGAGTTCATTGCTCGCCCGGGGGCCCCCTGACTGCGTGCCCACCCCCCACCCTGGGTGCTGAGTGGGGATCATCCCCGCTGCCCCATGAGGAGGGGCAGGAAGGCAAACCCACCCCAGCACCCA
The DNA here is from genome assembly GCF_026419915.1 of Harpia harpyja. Lineage (NCBI taxonomy): Eukaryota > Metazoa > Chordata > Aves > Accipitriformes > Accipitridae > Harpia > Harpia harpyja. The sequence goes on from NC_068946.1 coordinate 39,632,186, forward strand.
CCCCCTGCCCAGCTTGGGCCAGGGGACTCCCAGCTCCACTGTGGGGAAGATGGGGGGGATGAGGGATGACCCCAAGTCGCCCCTGGGGCACTAGTATCCCCCTACCCCAAATCTGCAGGAGGCTTGGGGAACTGCTGTGCCTTTCACACGCTGCGAGGGGTTGTGTCCCCCCCATCCCGTGCCCAGCTGGGCTGTGTCGGGGACCCAGGAGCTCTGCCGGGGCGGGGGGGGAAGCAGGGAGGGGGCTTGCAGCCGTTCGGTGTCTCCTTCGTCCTGTTCTTGTGTAGCTGCACGTGGATCTGTGCCTGGAGCCAGGACATCTGGGTCCTCTCTGAACAGCTGACCTTAGCCTCAGCCACTTCTCTGTGCCTCAGTTTCCCCCCTGCCTCCCAGGGGAGGGTCGAGCGCCGGCAGGGGTTTTGGGTTTGTGCCTGGTTCTGAGGGACGGAGCCAGCCCTGGCCCTGGGCAAGCGGAGCAATAACACAGCATGTCCCCCGCGATGGGGAGGAATCCTGTCACCACCCAGCACTGGTATCATGTCCCCTGGCAGGGCCAGCCAGCACGGGGAACACCCGGGACCTTTTGCTATCAGCCATTATTTCACTGAGATGCTGATACAGGGTCACGGGAATGGGGCAGAACTCGCTCCGGGTGAAGCAGCCAGGGAAGGATCAGCTCAGCTCCCACCATCCCTAAGCAGGGACATGGGGCTGATATCCAGGGCCACCGCAGGGGCTCAGAGCTGGCAGCAGCCACAGGCAGGGGATGCGTTGCCCCTTGCCCAGGCTCCTGGAGGGCTGAATTATGGGACACCCTAACAGTGATCGCCCCTCACCTTCCTGCTGCTTGGGGATCCTAGCTGGACTGCAGGAAGCAGCAGGCAGAAACCTTGCTGGCACCAAGGCTGCCACCCCTGGGGTATCCCCGAGGGGACCCACACCACCACCATGGTGGAGCTATCAAGGCTGCACACCCCGTGTCCCCTGTCCCCCTGGCTCTACCCACACAGGCAGAGGTGCCACCCTGTGCCCCTGCTGCCCTCACTGGCATCCCAGGCTGCGTCCCCCAGCCCTGCCGAGCAGCCAGCACCCCCTCCCCAGCCCAGCTCTCTCCAGAGGAGCCGTGCCTGGCTGCGTCCCAGAAAGGTGAGGCGGTGGTTCCTGGAGCAGGCTGCTTTATTACAACAAGGCTGAACAGACCAGCAAATAAATAAATACCCTCCGCCCACCCCAAAACATGCACAGGGTCCCCATGCAAGTGCCCGTCCTGGCACCAGCTCTGGCGCAGGCTGCCCCTCTGCCAGGGACCTCCAGCCCCGCGTGACCCTACAATAAACAAGCCTGTGTGTGCAGCTGAGCCTACGCTACTGGGCACCGGGCGCAGCTGGCAGGACTGTGCTCGCTAAGGGGGGAGCCTCAGCTGAAGCGCTCAAATCCAGCAGCAGGACAGGAGTGGGGTGGCTGAGTCCCCTGGGGCCACGCGGGTCCCTGTGCCCAGCTGCTCCTCCGGCATGGTGCCCATCGAGCATCACCGTGTGCTCACTGGCAGGAGGCACCCCTGGGCCCCCTTTTCCCTGCTCCCTGCCTCTCTGAGGCTGGCAGGATCTGGCCCTGGACTCAAGACGAGCCCCAGGACTGGGGTGGGTAGGCAGGTCCTCCCTGCGGAGAGCCTGCAGGGCCCGAGCCTCCTTCCATGACCCCAGAACCACACAAGAGGCCCCCAAGTCGGATGAGATGGCAGCACTTCCCTGCTGTCTTCAGAGCGAGGATCAGTCGATGCCTGCAGGGTGAGAGAGCATGCGAGGCCGTAACCCCCCAGGCAGGCACTGGCGCTGGGCTGGGCACCCTGCAGCACGGCCCTCCGACCCACCCCGGCAGACAGCGGGGTCTTGCCTCCATCCCTGACTGGGAAGCAAGGCCCTGGGGGAGGGCAGGGGCTGGTCTGGAGGGGGACATCCCGGTGGCCCCCTGCAGCTCCTGACACAGCCACCCCTGTGGGCAGCAGGGATGGAGTGAGCAAAGGCACCATGATGGGGAATGGCAGGGCGAGTGGGGTCTCATATTTGGTGTGGTTAACACACACCACTCCCTGTCTCCTTCTGTGTGGAGCAGCTGGGCACTGCTAGGGGAACTGGTGGGCATGGGGCTGTCCCAAGCCTGTTCCCCCCCCCCCCAAAAAAAAAGCATCATTACCTTTGGGAAGCAGCTGGGCACTGGGGCCAGCTCCCCCCTCCCCAATTCACCACTAAATGGGTGCCAGCGCCGTGCCCACGCATCACCAGTGAGGACTCACCAGCCAGTGGGCGAGCAGAGCCAGGTGCAGGCAGCTGGGCAGCGCGGTCCCAGCATGGCCTGGGAGTGAGTCCCATCCCTGGAGCAAGCAGTTTCAGGGCCACCAGGGGTGGAGGGCTGTGCCAGCCATGGCCCGTGAGTTGGCCACGCTGTGCACATGGCTAGTGGTGGGCAGCATATCTGGGGTGTGCGAGTGGGGGTCTGTCCGCTCTGTGTCCCCTGGGAATGGCACTGAAGGGGCTCAGGTCTCGAGGGAGACTTTGAGGCGAGTTCAGAAAAGGGCTTTTGTCCTGGGGGGCATCACACCCCAAAACCCTCATCCAGCCCAAAGTCCAGGGATCTGCAAAACCTGCATCCCACGTGCTGCCTGGATTGGGGTCTGGGGGTGTCTCTGTAGCAGGTGCCCCCATCCTTCCTCATGGATACCAGGGATCAGGACCCCAGAAGGGTGACCCTTGTGTCCCCAGGGATAAGCAGCATCCAGGTCCTGCCATCCCCACCTGGGCACCCAGCGCTGCCAGACCCCAGCCCCAGCCTCCTCCAGCCTCCTCTGTCCCCTGAGGCCGATTTGGCTGGGGTGGAGCCAGGTGGCTGGAGCAGGGAGGTGACAAGGTGCAGTGATGAAGTGTGGGTGACCCAGCAGCAGGGAGGGCACAGGTGCGTAGTGGCGGGGGATGGCGCCTACCTGAAGTGGAGAGAAATGGAGGGTGCAAGTGGAGAAAGATGGAGCGTCGCGGGCTAAGAGTTAAGAGCATCGATACCTGCGGGAGTGAGCACAAGGGCCTGGAGAATGTCGGAGAGGGAGATGATGCCCCGTGGATACTGGTTCTCATCCACCAGAACCAGGCGATGCACCTGTGGGTGCAGGTAGAGCATCACAGGCAGGTCAGGCAGCAGGCAGGAGCGGCTTACACTGGCACGAGGCACCCCAGCCACTCACCTGCTCCTTGGCGATGCGGTCAATGATGTCCTCCATGGTTTCGTGGGGGTAACAGGTGAGGACCCCCTCCAGGCAGACGGTGCGCTGCCGCAGTGCCTCCCGCACACTAATGTCCAGGTTGTTGTAGGTCTTCTGGGCTGCCAGATGCTGTGGGAGAGGCGGCCCCGCTCAGCGCCCCAACGTGTCCTCACACCCTGTTGTGCCAGCACAGCGGGGGACACCCAGCCCTGGGGATGCACGGGGCAGATCTGCACTGGCACATGCACGTGGGGTGGGTTTGCATGGGCACAGGCAGGTGTGAGCACCCCACCAGTGGCATGCAAGGGGCCACACTCGTGCCCGGGCGTGCAAACACACAGGGTACTCACAATGACATCAAACCGGGAGTAGAGGCCAACCACTTGCCCTGCAAGGAGAGACAGTGCAGGGGCTGGGGAGGGGGCCCTGGGGACAACCCACTGTGCTCCCTCACACCCCAAGGTGCAGCCCAAGGGCCAGGAGGGGGTTTTTGGGTGGGGATGGGGCCAGAGCCACTGGCAGTGGGAGATGGTGGGGCTGCTTCACTCTCCAGGTACCAGCATCATTGACGACAGGCAGGGCAGAGACGCGGCGGTCCACGAAGATTTCCAGGGCGGTATAGATGGGGGCGGACTCAGGCACAACGGCCACATCACGGAAGGTGCCGACACACAGCTCCTGCACTGTTTTCTTCAGGAAGCGTGGCTTGGGGATGGTGGAGCCCTGCGGTGGGGAACAGCAGGGCTGGGCTGGCACCTACATGCACCCCGACACCCTTGCTTGTGCCCATACACACCGACCATGTGTGTGCACATGAAGTCCCAGCACTCACAAAAATGTGGAGGAACTTGAGGATGCGCTTGTGTGTCAGGATGTGCAGGACATTGCCCGAGATGGGCTCGATGACAGGCAGGCGATGGATCTTGTGCTTGATCAGGGAGTAGACAGCGTCGAACAGGCTGCGGGTGACGGGGACACCGTGAGGGGATAGGGCTGCATCCCAGGCACACCCCCCGTGGGGTGTGCTCTCCCCCAGTGGGCGGGCACTCACCTATTGCTTGGAGAGATGTAGACCAGTGGCTTGAAGGAGCCCTGCAGGTACACCTCTGCCAAAGGAGAGAGGTTGGAGAGAGGTGGGAGAGGGGGGTCCCCCAGCCCCCTCATGGAGCCTACCTCCATGCCCTGTGCAGCATCCCCAGCTCAGCCCCACCATCCCCATCACCTCCCGCTTTTTACCTCTCCAGGTCTCAATCTTGTGTTCCTCCACCTCGTAGATCTGAACCTGAGGGCAGGGAGATGCCCTGGTCACGGTGGCCCCATGGGGGGACTGAGGGGACACTGGGGCACTGCCCCTTCCCCAGGCATCCCACCCAATCACCCTAAGTGCAGGGATCACATCTTGGGTGCCAGGCAGAGGGGCACCAAGCAGACTCCGGGCTGGCCAAGAGCATCCCCTGGTCACAGGCTAGTGATGAAGAGGGGTCCAGGAGAGGGAAGAGGGGACCAGAGAGGTGGGGACAGCCCCTCCCTACCCCATGCCTGCCCCAACTCCCCGTGCCCTCCCCGCCACACTCACCAGGGGAGAGCGGTAGTAGCGGTGGAGGATGTTGATGAAGTCAGTGATGGTGAGCATCCCTGTGGAGACACGTGGGGCTGGCAGCGCTGCCCGCACCCTCGCTGCCAGGCAGGAGAAGGGGCCGGGTGGTGCTGCCGGCACTCACCCACAAAGCTCTGCGTCTTGCTGTCCCAGAGCGGGGCGGCACGCACCCCGTTGGCCACCAGTGCCACGAAGGCTTTCTTGATCTGCTGGCGGAGTGGGGAGGGGGTCAGGGGGTCCCTGAGCCCGTTCCCCCCGTCTGTCCCGCTGATCCCCCCGCTTTATCACCTCCAGGGAGGTGTCGAAGATGACGAGCTTGCAGCTGGTGGGGATGGCATCATAGCAGCAGTGGCTCCTCATGAAGTGCATGTAGACCTCAGCGTCGGGACTCTGAAACTCGGTCTCTGGGGACAGCCCCAGCACCTCATTGCCCAGCGTGAAGGTGACGGGTCTTGGGCTTCTCCGCCTGTCCTCTTCCTCCTCCTCTTCCTCCTCCTCCCCCTCCTCCTTGGGGGACAGTGCCTCCGGGAACCCTGCCAGCAAACCCGCCCCAGCCCTGGCCGGTGAGCTGAGCTGCCGGGTCTCAGCACCCTCCTGCCTGGGGGGAGCAGGGGGATGCTGTGGGAGGGGCTGCTTCCCATAGACACCCCCCCCCATTCCCCACTCCACGGGGGCAGCACACAGTACTGCAGCCCTCCAGCCTAGGGGGCACTGGGAGCTTCTGGAAGGAGCTGAGGAGTGGAGCAACATGGGGTATGGGCAGGGTGGGCAGAGGACCGATGTGCTCATCACATGAGTGAGCCAGACATTCACCCACCCCACCCCCTGCCCCCCGACAGGCCTAGGTGCTACCTGCTACCCACCTTCCTCCTTAGGGCAGGCAGCAGCATCCAGCAGCGCCACCTGAGGGGGCACACAGGGAGGTGGGGGATCAGCAGGAGCCAGCCCGGCCTCTCCCCCACCCATGGCTCCTGCCTGCACCCACCCAGCTGCCCCGGCACCCCCAAGCCAGACAGAGGGGACCATCCTTTCAGGGTGGGGATGCAGGCTGGGCTCAGCACCGAGCCCCCACGGGGAGCCCCTTGCCCACCCATGACCCCCGGACCCTGCCCACCCCCACGGTGGCTCCAGCCCAGGATGCCCAGCTTATCCCCCTGCTCGGGGGGCAGCGGGGATTCCCAGGGTGGGGCAGGGGATGGCAGGACCCCCCAGCTCCTCTCTCTGCTGTCGGAGCTGAGCACATCCCACAGCGGGTCTGCACTCATCCTCTCCCTCTCCCAACACCAGGCTGTAATTCCTGGTCCTGCTTTCTCCCGTGTTGGCAGCCCCACCTGACTGCAGGGACCAGGTCCACCCAGGAGACCCTACAATAACAAGGGGGCAGCCCCAGATGGGAGGGAGGCGAGTACGGCCAACTGGCTGACCCCGTGCCCCCTGGTCCCCAGGAGACCCTACCATAACAAAGCAGCACACGTGGCGGGAAGACCAACCCCGGACCACAAACCTGCTGGCAGAACCAATGTTTACGAGCCACCCTACAATAACAAAAGCGCAGGGACTGCTCCCTAGGGAGCCCAGAGCCAAACCCGGGAAGGAAGTGACCCTACACCAACGTCCCCCAACCTTTCCCAAGGGGCTTGGGACAGCCGGGGCAGGCAGGCAGGCCAGGCTGCGCTCCGTGTCCTTGTCCCTCCGGCTGCCTGGCCGTGGGAAGGGGACCGCCAGCCCCCCACATCCCCCCACCCCGGAGGCGGCCTGTCCCCGAGTGGGGGTCTCTCGGGCCGGGTCCCCCACCCGCCCCGGCCGTACCTGGGGCGCAGTGGGGCCGGGGAGTCGCTCCATGCTGACTGCGGGGCAGCGCTGCTATTCTGGGCCCGCGACTGGCGGGGGCCTGGCAGATAGGGTGTCAGCGACCAATGCCAGCCATGCCCCCGCCACCGCCGCGGGGGGGGGGGGAACGGGGGACGGGACACGACACCGCCGCCACCACTGCCACCGCCGTGCGGTGTCCGCAGCCGCTGCGCCACCCCGCGACACCGCAGCACCGGGCTGGAGGGGATGGCCGTGGCCCCGGGGACAGCGCTGGCGCTGGGGACGCGAGGGAGGGGGTGATGGAGAGAGACGGCTGGGGGCAGAAAAACTCTCCCCCCCGCTCCGCGGACCCCCGTCCTCCAGGAGCGGTGCTTAGCGCCTGCCAGAATGCAGCCCTGCCCACCCCGGTGCTGCCCCCAGCCCGTCCTGCAGCAGGAGCGGGTGGGGGGCACAACAATCCCCCCCCCTCCCCCGGGAATGCTGGAGGAGGGCTGGATCCAGCCACGGGCTGAGCGGCAGCCAGAGCCAGAGCTGGGGACCCTTTGCCCTCGACGCTGCCCCAGCCCTGCCCGCTCCTGCCCGCTGTCCTGCTGCTCTTCAGCCGTCCCTGGCCCTCATGGAGGGGGCAGCTGGCACCTGCCGGGGAACCTCCTTCCTCGCCTGCGGGGCCACCCCCTCTCGCCCGCCCTCCGCCCGCTCCCGGCTCCATTTCTATTTAAGGAAGGTTCAAATAACCCCTTGGCTGGCTGCCGTGCCGGCCCGGGAGCAGCGGGTGTGGGCGAGCGGGCTGGTGGCTGCCAGGCCAAGGGGACAAAGTGGCTCCAGCTGATTGCTGGGGGACAGCTGGACCCTGGCCCGCGGCAGGACGCAAGGAGCAAAGCCCCTGCCCTCTGGTGCTACCCCATGGCAGGGAGGAAGAGGAGGGATGAGGCAGGGGGCTTGGTGCTGGGGCCAGGCCAGCAGGACAGGGGTGACATGAGGACACAGCAGCTGCCCCGGTCTCAGACAGCCCTTGCCCCACAGCAGTGCAAGGGGTGGGATGGGGCCGGACCCTTACAGCTGCGCTGAGCCTGGCCACTGGCGGGTGCTGGCAGCAGGCATCTCCACTTGCGGCGGCTATTTTCAGGTGCTGGAGAGAAGCCGAGGAGCGATGAGATTGTCACCAAGGAGACCAGAGAAACAGGGCCCAGCTCCGAGCAGCAGGGGGCTGTGGGGAGGAGAGGGGAGGGAAGGGCTTTCTGCAAGCCCCAGGGCCCACACATGGGGCTCAGCACCTCCCCTAGCCCTAAACAACCCGCCCGAGTGCCCAGCATCCCCCTGCCGGGCTGGGGGGACATAACCCAAAACCAGCAAGGGACAGCTCAGGGGACCCAGCCCTTCCTTCCCCTGCTGCAAGGCTGGGCTGCTCTGTCCCCCTTGGTTAATGATCTGTGGGAGAGTCCCCAGGACATAAGGCAGACCCCAGGCCCCAGCAGCTACGCTGGGACCCACTCCACCACGCAGGGGAGCACACTTATCTACCATGGGGCAGCAAGAATGACCCCCAGCTCCAGGAAGGACAGGGGAAGAGCAGGGTGGTGGCACAAACCCTTCCTGTACCAGAGCGTGGTGAAGCATGGGGAGAGCAGAGCTGCCCTGCAGGTGCAAACAGGTCAGGGAAACAGAGGCATATGGAGGCCAGGAGAGCAGCTGAGTGCTAAACTTTAATAGAAATCCTTGAGAAATTATAAGAAAATAGAGAGCAGAGCCCAGGAGAAGAGCACCAGCCTGCAGTCCCCACACACATGCTGCAGGTCACCTGGGAGAGCCGACAGCCCACAGTAGATGCTCCCTCCCTGGTAGCCCTACTGTCCCCACAACAAATCGGAGCTATGCTGGTACCCGTGGTCTCTCTCAAGCAGCAATGTGCAAGCCCAAAGTTTCCCCCAGGCCCTGAGGCTGGGGGAGGACAGGATGTTGGCACAGGTATTCAGAAAGGATGAAATGGGTCGGTTGAAAGTCCCATGCCCTCCTCCTTCCAGAGGAGCAGGGTGGTGGCTGGGGACTTTTCTCCAGGGGCCAGGCTGCAGCAGAGCAGAAGCAGACTTGGCTCCCAGCGGCTCAGGACAAGCACACAGAGACACAGGCAAGCAAGGGCTCAGCCTGTGCTGGTTGGGGATGGGAAGCCCAGGCTGGCTCCAAGCTCAGCCAGCTCCCACGCAGCAAAGAAACCGCCACCACCACATCAGGCTTTAAGAGCAGCCTAGGACAAAGGCCAGACAAACCCCACTTCCTCAGGCTTTGCCATCTGTTTTAAAAATGGAAGTCAAACAGCTCTCCTCTTTGCCCAGTAAAACATCCCTCTCTAAAAACAGCCCTACAAGTAAGTGTGCAGCACAGAGGGCTCCCACAGTCCTTGCTCTCCGGAGCCAGCTCCTGTCTCTTCCTTTGAGGTAGGTTGGGTTGTCCCCAGGGAGGGACGGCAGCTGCCTGGTCATATCACCAGGGCAGTGTCTGAGAGGCAGCCAGCAGGTTTCTGGTTGGCTCCACCAGTGCACTTGTTGAGAGGTAAGCTCTGAGTAGGGCTGGGCTCCAGGCATCTTGTGAGGTCTTCATCAGCTGAAGGGAGGACGGTGCTGCAGGAGAAAGGAGACCCCATGCTGCTTAGGAACAGCAAGAAAGGATCAAAAGGGCCATGGTGCAACATTCATCTGCAGTATCATTATACACAGATTTGCAGACAGGGCTGCCAGGCTCACCTACTCCATCTCCCATCCCAGGCAGCACCACTCACCCCAACAGACATCCAAGACATTTGATGGGTCTTCAGGGTCACAGCTTGATGTCCCTGCCTGCACATAAACCCAACTCCATCTTGGCCTGGGCACAGGAGCAGGGATGCCCTTTCCCTTAACACCAGAGACCAGGGGTGTGCCTGCCCTCCACTTTGGCTCACCCAGACGAACCCCAGTCCTCCAACTCTCCACAGGAAGCTGTCGGGGCCAGCAGCACCCATTTTGCAGCCCAGCTTTGCTCAGGGAAGCTGGCAGAGGCCTGCCTGCTCCCCCAGCCCCTTGCTGCAGCTGAGAGCCTCTGCTCACTGCTGGTCACATCAGAGCCCACAGCATTGGTGCGGGTCCCTGTGGGGAACACCTTGTCAGCATGTCCTGACCATGACAATCCCAAACATCACCCAGTCCGGCTGTTCCAAGCCTTACTCCCACCCGAGATGGGCATACGGTGCCAAGGAGACATGCCCTGTCGCACAGACATCATGCCAGCCCGACCAGTTGGCTCTTCAGAGAGCAGAGGCTGGCTTCAGAGCCTGCAAGCCAACCTGTTTCTCTCCCCTTAAACAAAGCTGCTTTCCCTGCTGCCAGTTCTCTCTCAGGAGGACACCAGTCCTAAAGCCACACTGAACACCATGCACGTCACAGCTGGTGCAAACTCACCCCAGCCTGCCCAGTTCCAGTTTGCTGAAGCCATTTGATTGAACGCTGCTCCTCTGGAGGAAGAAAGACTTTGGCAACGACCACTGCAGGAGGAGAGAAAGACAACCAAATGGCTATTTAAGTCGCGGCAAAAATCCCTCAAGCCTGCTGGGCTCTGCCATAGGCTGCCCTAGTGCGCTTCAGCTTGAACTGCCTCACACTGCTGTGCATCGTCACTGCCACCAGACTGTTCCCAGAATAGCAAACAGAGCAGTCTTTGCTCTCTGCTTAATGAATCCCTGTTCTGTAAGTGGGAGCAGAGTATCTCGAGGTCAAAAGAGTGGGTTTCTTTCACTGGATCAGCCTGCTGTTAAGGCACAGGAGTGACAGACGGAGATGGCTCCCTCGCGGAGGGGAATAAAGGGCAGGCTAGGTGCCAAATATGTAGGGCTGTGCCCAGTGCACCCAAGGATATTCAGATGTGAAGTACTCACAAATCTGATATACTGGGAGGACTTCATGTTGGTGGGAGATAGAGAAGCGTGGGTTTTTCCAGACTTCCCAAGGCCTTGTTAGAGAGGGAAGAAGAGGGCAAACAGGTAGGGCAGGAGCCATGGGAAGCAAAACAAGCAGGCTCTCTGCCTAACTCTTCCCAGGCAAACCAACCACCTTTCCCTAGCTTACCCACAGCCATACGCACCATCTGGGCCAAATCCGTCCCTGCCCCGGTGTGGTACCCTTTGACACACCAGTTCTTCAGTAGCTCCAGACCTGGGAATTGACAGAAAAGACAAGAAGCAAGAACAAACGACCAAGTTTGCAGAGAGTTAAGCCTTCCCAGCTTGGGGCACACAAATATGCTGCGCCAAGTGAACTGACTGTGCAGTACATGCTATGCAATAACTACCTGAACATGTGCCTGAGCCCCAGCAAACATGGGGTAAACCAAGGGCATTCACCCTTTGTATGAGCAAACACTAGCGAGCGCCAGCACATGGGCTGCCGCAGTGCCTACCTTCCTCCCAGGGAGCCAGACGCACCGTGCAGCAGGCTCAGCTAAGCAGGGAAACTGGGGCAACACGGGATTTGCCGAATTAGACCAGACTGGCTGTCCCCCTGAGCCCGGTGCCTGCCAACGGCAGCACCTGATTTGGGCTGCACCGGTTAAAGTTCCTATAGTGCAAATGTAGAGCAGCTTTGCTGTCACCAGCCCCTTTCCCAGAGGAGGGCAGTTCTGGCAACCTCCACCTTGCACAGCACTGATCAGCTGCAGCATCCCAGCGCATCACCTTCTCCCTGCACAGATCCATTCGGAGCTCGACGTGGGCTGAGACCTGGTCCCCATCCCTGACAGAGGGTGAGGCTGGCATGGACCAAGCTCACCAGTGGTGTGACTGGAAGGGACTGTTCCTCCAGCCACACACAAGACGTGCTGCTCCAGAGCACAGGGAGGTCACCTTCAAGCAGAGCCATGTGTCCAACTGCACTGAACAGGCTCCACTTCCTCAAGGCCTCCTGCTAGCTGTCCCCACTACAGCCAAGCTCCCTGCTAACCCAGCAATATTGAGAAATCCAGGACCGCTCTCTTCCTGTTTATTTTTTTAAGAGCCTTAGAGCCATAGCACAAGCTAAGGTGCCTTGAGATTTAAGAACCAGCACAGCAATGGCCAGGAACTTGATGCTATCCAGCTGGGGTTACTGTGGTTTGCTATACGATACCAGCCCTGGCTATAGGAGGAATCCTTGCTGTCCAAACTCTGCTCCTCAGTGACCTTTCAGCAAGCCCCAGGACCTTGGAAAAAAACCCCATGTGTTGGGGGCTGAGAGGACCAGGGCAGCTCGGCAGCCCTGCCCTGGCTCCATGCACCAGCCCGGGCTTTGCACCTTGCTGGCTGGGGAGAGAGGAGGGCTGTGTGGAACATACATGAATGGGAAGGGGCCAGGGGGAGGTTGGGTTTTGCTCAGAGGTGAAGAGCAATGAGGGGGTAGAGCAAATCTGCTCGTTGGGCTGCTTCAGGGAAGGTGGTTCCCTGAACCAGGACCCTGGCCTGAGCAGCAAAGTTCAGGGCAGCACTTCAGTGCGAATGATGACAAGTTCTTTCTTCCAGCTGACAGGAGAGCATCCAGCAAAGGTATTAGCGAGGCAAAGGATGACACATGCTGACAGCGCAGCTGGAGAAGGCTATGAGGTTACTGTGTCTCTCTGTGAAAGACTGTTACTGACCCCTTTGATATTTGCTCTAATACCAGTGAAAAGTGACAAAAGCTTTTTTTTCCCCTCTGCATGACAGCCAGGCTAGGCGCACACATACAGTCACCTCAGTGGAGGGCTCGCTCCTGCAGAAGCCTCTCCAGCTGTATCAGATGCTGGATGGAGAGCCCTGAGCCACAGACTCTTTATGTTCTCTAACCCCTCACACTAGACCTCACTGGTCTCTCTCCTGAAGAGCCTCTACTGCTGCCCTGATAGAGACAGCCCTGGGTAAGAAGGAATTGGTCCAGCCCAGCTATGCCTCATTAAAGGATGTTTTTTATTAAAATACAGAGTTGTGTCCTGGAAAGGTGGAAATGATAGCTAGATTTCTAGTGTTTAGGAAGAATTTCTCTGTGTGCATGCTGACAGTTTTTCATCAATTAGAAAGCAGCAGGAGACCAGGGAATAGGCCCAATTTTTCCTTCACTTCACAGATCACCTGTAAGGAGCAAAGCCTAGCAACTCCAGCTGTTTCTACCGCAAAAGAAGGCAGAGGAACACAGTAAGAGGCCAGAGCTACAGGCTGAAGGCAGAAGCCCAGCCTGCTTCAGCCCCAGGGCACCTAGAAGTGATGGTGCTGTGTTTACCAGAACAGTCAGCACCTCTGATCAACTCAGAATAAGCTTTTCGTGATATTTGAAGCAGTCTGGGAGGGTAACACGTTTCCTGTGGCTAGTGTGCAGGCAGGCAGCACTCCCTCAACATGCGTAGCTCAGAAGTCTCCCATGAGTGACGGCAGGCAGCCTGCCTGACTCAGGTGACTGTGCCAGGTTCTCAGATGGCAGTTACCTTTGTGTTTATTCAAGTAGTATTTGAGCTCCCACTGGGTCACCAGGATGTTGAAGTAACGAGGCTGCTCGAAGAAGCGCAGGTACCGCATGGAGATGTGGGTAGGGAACACCCGCTCGAACTGCCCACGCCGGGAATACTCGTCCTCTGTCTCCACCAGGATGCGAACATCATCTGGGGTCAGGATGTCCAAGACAGAAGAATAAAAATCCTGCAGATAAGACCAATGCAGGGTCAGGGAGAACTGAACTACAGTTTGTCGGTCCCCCTTCTCACCTTCCCACTCCTCAGACCCTCTCAGGCAGAAGTCTCCATGTGTCTGAGATCTTTGGGACACAGACCATGTGGAAAATGAAGAAATCTAGGCTCAGTGGTGACATCAACACTGCACAGAGCTGAGAACATGCCCCAGTTCTGCAGCCCAACCTCTCTTAACAGACACTGCCAGGTGGCACACAAGGCAAGCATCCCTGCTAACCTGCATGGGGTCAGCAGGCAAAGGCTATGAGAGCTGCGCAGAGACACAAGGAGGAACAGGCAGTGCTCAGACCCTGTTTGGGGACTGGTGAGTAACATGCCCCTCAGCACATGCCTATTTTAATGTAAAGATGAGCCAGTGCAGCAGTGGCTTAAGCAAATCCAATTTATTTCTGACCAGCTGTTTTGTAACCCACTGGAGCTCAAGTGCTCCCCATCATCTGGCTGTCCCCACAGAGGGGCACAATCTGGAGACAAACATGGGATAGACATGTGGGACTGGTTGGGACAATGGCTTGGCAGGATGGCACAAGTATCAGAGGAGGTTGTGTCATACCTGGTCAGGTATCTTCTGCGTCAAGTAATAGGCCTTCTTCATCTTCTCTGCTATGAAATGCTCAGGTACTGCCTTGGGCTTCTCCTTCAAAGCACTGCCCAGACTGAGGACACAAGAAGAGGCAGTAGAGCATTTAGGCAGAGAAGACAAAGTCCTGTCATGGCAGAGCTGCTCCCAGCAACTTCTGTGAGAGCAGTGACACCCTCAGGAAAATGCCATGGAGGAGAGAACACTTTCTCCAAGGATTTCACTAGTTGCAAGATCAGTGATGCACCCACAGCCTTGTGCATCAGCACAGGACCCAGGAGGGATGTGGGCAGGGGAACAGGGAGGGCCCTGTCAGCTCCTCGCTAAGGCATTTCAGTGTTCCTTCAACCAAAAGGTGAACCGTCATCTTACACCCACATAGGATGCAAGAGGGCCAAAGACACACCATGACCCGATTCAAAGCACTTGAAGCCTGGTGGGATTTCATGTTTACATCCCACTTGGAACGCAGCGTCCTAACTGTAACCACAGGGCTGGGGGTATGAGTACTCAGTACTGGTACTGTGCAAGGAAGGAGAGAACTCTTAGATCAAAAACTTCCTCCTGCAACACCCAAGAGTGCTTAAGACTTGAATTCAGCTCCAGCTCCACAGGCCATGGGAAATCCTGGCTTTTGTACAGTCTGACCAGCAACCATCTAAACTATTCTAAGCACCCAGCTGAACCATTTGGGGATGCCAGAGTCTGGGAGATACTTGTCCAACATCTTGTAACCCTTCTATCAACACAGCTAATTTGTTCTGCTGCTGCAAAAATAATTAGTTGTGTGCAGATCCAAAAAGGGAGAGCAGAGCCTTGAGGCTGAGCAGAGCCTAGAGGCTGTGCTGCATGGTGCTTGGGGAACATATAGATCTACTGGAATTATGCCCATAAGCAAAAAACCCCTTCATATCCTTTACAGGGCAGGAGATACAGTTAAGAAAGCTTGCCCCTGGATGCAGGAACTCTGGTAATGCATGATCTGAACCATGTTAAGGATCCGCCTAATCCCCTGCGGGTCCTTCCGAGGACACCTGCCCTTCAGCACCTCTGTCACAAGCCACAAATGAGCGTGTGATCAAAGCGCCGCAGACGAGCTGGCGAGAGCTCCCCGGCTAGAACAGGCCCGCGCTCCAAGCTTCTCCCTTCGCTGAAGGCACAGGGCAGGTGGAGGGCAAGAGTCCCATTTTTCGGCATGCCCACACATCAGGGTGTGCTGATGCTCATCCCAGCAAGCTGCTCCTTCAGTGACATACGGCCAGCAGCCACTCTGCTACAGGGAACAGGACTGGTTTCATCCCACTGTCAGGTTTGAAACCAGTATAAGCCCAAGCTGTGGTGAAACGCAGAAGGAGCAGGGGCCTGGGTGGACACATGCCCAAGAATTAGCCTTATGCAAGAAACAGTCATGTTAGCTGCAAGGTAAGACTGTGCACACCCCAACCCATAGGTCTACAGCCTTTGACACCTGGAGTGCTGCCTAAGGAACAGATCACTCCAGCCTTTGCAAAATAACAGGTGTTCCTCTTGCTCAAGGCAGCAGCATGTCAGCCCTGGGGTAGAGGGTAAGCGGATCCAGACCCAACACAGCCAGCCAGCCCTCCAAGCAAACGGAGAGGCAGTGAGGCTCAACATTGCGTTAGTTCTGCCAGGGGGAAAGAGGAGAGAGCACAACTCGACTAACTGCAGAGCAAGCACAAACTACGCTGGCCTCACTTCCAACTATGGACTTGCAGAGAGGGCATAAATCCTTCTGCCTTGAAGAGACCGCAGGAACCAGATACCCAGGCAATGATGCAAGTCCCTCAGACCCATAGCTGAAGGACCAGCAAGCACAGACTCTCAACAGCATAGAAACTAGCGTTTGCCAGGCTGCAAGCAGCCCCCGGATGAAATCCCCCAAGAGAAAAGCCTGCCTCTCTGACAGAGAAAGGGGCTGACCTGCAGGTAGAGCCACTTCTTGTCTGCGGCCTTGAGACCATGCTGTCCGTGCTGGGCAGAACAAAGCCAGCGAGGTTGAGGAGGTCCCGGATCATCTGGCCCTTGATGCTCACGTCCAGTGGGGAGTTGGAGTGGAGGCTGTGGGGAAGAAGCATCACTGAGTGCTAGAATGGAGGTGCTGAGCCCCACGGCCTCAAGATCACTCCCTGGGTTAATACTGACCGGGATACAAAACCCAGCCTGTCCCTCACCTCATCACAGACAGCCATGAGACATTGAGAGAAAAATCCTGACAACAGCTCTTTGAATAGGGGCTCCCCACCAGAAATGGTTCATTTCTCCACCTCTTCCCAGATTTGCTGGAAACCAGCAAACCCATCCCCAGAACCCTGTGTGGGACCACAGCTCTGTGTCCAGCTCATGCCCATCCACTCTTGCAGGCAGGAGAGGCTGTACTGAGGTACACTGCAGCTCCCAGCCCTGCCTGCGCAGCCAACACCGCGCAGCCGGGTGCTGTCAGCAAGCAAGGAACAGTGCACGAGGCAGTGGAGCCGCTGATCACTTCTGCCCACGCAAAGAAGAAATCTCTGCCATTACCCGTTCCCTACATGACACATCCCTCCTTGGCCTTCCTTTTTTAACATACTCTCCCCTGGCTCTAGCTGGAGCATGCCCAGTGAAGCTTTCTGAGCTGCCGATAGATGTTGCTTTCGCAGACAGGGAGGACTTTGATTCCTGCAATCTGGAGAGGGAGGCTTCAAAGCCCACAGTCTTTCAGCACAGGGTGGAGGGGACATTACGAGCCAAATTCACTTTGTGGTAAAAGAAAGGCCATTAACCACTCTGCTGTGGCTCAGAATCTGCTTTACCTTGGGGAAATGTTGACCTCTAAGATCCAGGGCTTGAGGTTTTCATCCAGCATGATATCAAACCCAAACAGCTCATGGCAACAATACGGCCGCCGCACATACATCTTCACCAGGCTGTTCACGTAGGGCTCAGATCTGCAAGCCAAGGAAAAAACGCTTGTTTCCAACAGTCAGACAGCAGAGCTCTGGCTGTTCAAGGCACACGCTGCCAGTTCTGAGAGCGTATGCAGCCACATGCTGTGGGAGCGGGTGGGCTGAGAGACCAACTCAGGCCTGTGAGCTGCTGCTGCTGCGCTGCGTATGGATCCAGCATTGCATCCTGAGCATCCCTGCTCTGTCAGGCAGGATCTGCCTCTGAACACAAGATCTATCCTGCACCAGGGGACCTTTCTTCTCAGGCACCCTGGCCAAGCAGGGGAGTGGGCGGCAAGCTGTGCAGAGTATTGGGTACACCGCACCCTCCTGACCTCCACCCCTGCACTGCAGGCAGACCCAGGAAATGTAAGGTCTATTTACCCATTGCAGCTACTGCAGCATGAGCATAAGTAACAGGATGAAAGGAAGGATCCAGAGAGAAATACTGAAGCCAAAAGAAGTGGTAGCATTTAGATTAAGAGCAAAAGCACTGGGCTGACAGGGGACTGGAGAGCCAAAGGGGCCAGGGTGCACCCCACAGCCAGGCACAGAGCAAGGGGTGCCAGGACTCACGCAATGATGGTTTTGATAACGATGTCCTTAATCTTCTCCCAGATGGCCTCGCTATTAACTCCCTTCTGGGTCAGGTAACTCCAGAGAGCTTTGAGTGCCCTGGGAGAGAAAAAGCAAAGGAGGTAGCTCTGTAGCCTCTTGCTGCCCAGCCCTGCAAGGGGAGTCAAAGCAGCAGAGGGGAGCCTTGACAAAGCTCTTCCCTGGCATGGCCACCCTTCTGCCATCCTCAAACCCCTCAGCTCCTGGTTGCTGCCCTCCGCAGCCTGGCCGCTGGTCTTGTAGGCCCAGCTACTAGGAACATAAATCTGTCATAGACTTGTCCCAGCACTGGAGTAATAAGTCCCAAATTAGCACATGAGCAAGGTAAGTCAGGCCCAGATCTTCTCTTCCCTCCCCCTCCACGTCCTCAGCAAACCTCCCCTTCCTGCAGGCCTTCCCCCGCAGCACTACAAAGCAGCTCAGCAAGAATCCAGCAAGACCCCCGTAAATCTTTTAGCTAGAGCCATTTCACCAAGGCTTCGGGGGTGGAGAAAATTTTTTTAAAAACATGGAGAACAAGATGGTAGGGGGGGAGCATCTTTGCTTTTATAGGAGTTTCCCACACCACACTGAGTGTTGCAAGCTACCCTGACACTAAGCCAAGGATGCTCAGATATTGCTCAAGTGACTGTGTGGCTAATGTCCAGGAATCCAAAGGTCACGCTTCCTGCATACAAGAGATGGAGCGGATTACAGCCACTCTCATCTTTAACGTGGGAGCAGCCAGCTTTGACTTGCATGGCGGTACCAAAAACCCACACAATCCCACCCCCATGGGTGGGATTTCAACTGCTGGGGGACAGCAGCCCCTTCTCAAAGTCCCAGGAGAGGAACAAACCACTGTGCAGCAGGTCCGTGTTTGAGAAAGCAATCCTACCACAGCAAACCACCTTCTGCAGCTCCCTTTGAAGTGAAGTAGCCCTGCCCAGGCCCATGAATTGAGAACTCTATCCTGCACTATTTTTAAAAGAGTTCAAACACAGCTATGGAATCAGAGACAAGTGCCTGGGGCCTTGGATCAGTCCACCCATGGGACAGCAGGGAACAGGAACTCCTGCAAGACTGCAGGCCACCTCCCAAATGCCTAGAAATGGCACCGCTACTCCTATTCACACTGAGTAGCACACAAATTATCAGTTTTGCACCAGGACTGTCCCTTTCTCTGCCTCCATAGGGAAGTCAAGAGCGAGATGGGCAGAAGCTCCCATCTAGCCAATTTAAGCATTGCAATTACCCATTCAAGTTCTAACAGCAAAAAATCAGATTCTGCTTTAACCACATCCCATTGCCCCTGCAACAGGGCAAGGGGATGAATGAGCACAGATAAGAGCAGCGTTGGAAGCAGGGAACGGCACAGACACAGGCGGGATGAACAGCAACCACAGCCCAAGCAGCAGCAGCCAGGATGAGTCACAAGCCAGGGAGACTGTCCAGATTCCATCGACACTAACCCATGCTAAAATCACTCTGCTTCTCCAGTTTCCCCAAGTGGGAGCAGACAATACAGGAAGCACCTTCAAGTTTTGGGTAGGAATACTGAAAAGACTGACTTAACAGGGAATAGAATAACTGCCCTAAAAGCAGCATACCATTTGTGTCCCTGACAAGCAGTCTCATCCGAGTTGGACTTGTACTCCGTGTTCTTCTTGTTCACGCTGTAGTTGGTCAAGTGCACGAACTTGTTGCTGAGGCTCTTCATTGAGGAGGAGTACCTGGATGAGACAATAGGAGCACAAGCAGTCAGCTTGAACTGGCTGCCCCCAGGCCCATGGGGCAGGCAGAAACTCTGTTCTCATCTCAGACCACTCTTGGCCATCCACCAGCCCTGCTGCCTCCCTTTCCCAGGCTGCCTGGAGCTCTCTGTCCCCATGGGCCCAGAGCTGATGGGACAAAGCATGAGACGCAGAGCAAGCTGCCTTGGGGCAGTAAGATGCAATCCCACCCTCACAGCATGTCCTTAAGAAAAGACCAGAGCATCGGTGAGCAAAAGCACTGATGGAACTGCAGCAGTCCGAGGCAATACAGCCAAAACTGGAAGAAACATCTCAGTTTCTGGTATGCCAGCTCTTATGCAGTATGAAGCACAGACAGCATATTTCAAGAACTGCTTTACACTGAGCTGATCTTGCCTTGGGAAGCACGGATGAACAAAGCATCGTCTCAGATTCCCTTTCAACACTGTCACCTGCAGTGACCCCATGTGTTTCCCGACTGCTTCTTAAGCAAGCAAACTACAGCTTTAAGCATCAGTGTATACAGGATGACTCCCTCCTGCCCCAGCCGAGGCCGGTACCACAGTCACACATGCCTCAGTGCTGAGGTCGTCCCCCCAGCACCGCTCTCCCGTACAACCTACTTGCAGCTAGCAAAGCGAACCAATCCATCCTTGAACAGGTAGACCCTGAGGGGGTCATAGCAAGTGACATAAACGTAGATCCTCAGGTCAAACTTCTTCCCGCCAATGAGGTAGGGTTTGTGCAGATATCTGCAGAGAGAAGCAAGCACCGGGGAAGGGTTATGATTTCCATGTGCAGGAACATCTCTAGCCCCCACCTCAGAAGACTTGGCAAAACCAGGGATCAAGGCAGAAGCCCTTTGGCACAGCATTTCCAAGTTAAGTGCATCACAGTCAAAATGAGAGAGAAAAAAGCTCTCCCATGCACAGGAAGATCCTGCAGCACATGAGCAGTATTCCCCTCTGCTCAGTTCCATTTTGAAGAGATTTTCCCTGGCTCTAAGGCACAGTAGCTTTTCTACACCCACAAGACTGATCACAGTATTCAGGAACATCTAAGACATGCAGTGGGCCACAGATGGTTTGGTTCAGTGAGCAGAAACAGTTGGAAATTTTCATCCAAATCATTTGATTATTCACCCCAGAAGTTCATGATTTTCCATAGGAAAGCTTATCACTTTGCACAGGAAGTGGACAGGGAGAACAGACAAGTCAACACAGCAGTTCCCTGTCTGCCAAACACCAGTTTTCCTGCCCTCACGAGAACTTTCCCAGAAAGCAGCCTCAAACCAAGATAAGCTATTCCATTTTTCTGCAGAAGGAAAAGGAGATTCTGAAAATATTTCAAGAAAATCCTTTGACCAACATCCACACACACAGAGGCCACACACACTGACTCATTCTAACTTGGATAAGAACAAATCTTTGACAATTGCCACCTCTCCCCTGGGACTTTTCTTCCAACTGTGCTTGTGGGCACTGGATAAGGTTTGTTTGCCTCCAGAGATGTCAAACCCCAGAGTACAAAGCAGTGGGAGCAGGATCACAGCAGAGCTGAAGCTGATCACCTGACAGACAGAAGCTCCAGAAAGCCCATGGAGCCAGTTTGTACCCAAGACCTCAAAAATCTACACAGAGACAGCAGCACTCTGATAAGCCCAGCTGCAGCTGACAGAGCCACTCTTCCAGCAGCAGCATTACAACCAGGCAGTCGAGAAGTTTCCAGATGAAAATCAGGTGCTTCTGCTCTGCCTCGTAGTGGCAGCAGCCCATATCTGGCCAGAGATGCTAGGAGGTCCCAGGCTGTGTGTCAACCTTGCTTTCCCTCACTGTCCTGGTTTCAGCTGCGATAGAGTTAATTGTCTTCCTAGTAGCTGGTATAGTGCTATGTTTTTGAGCATGGTATGAGAAGAATGTTGATAATGCTGATGTTTTCATTTACTGCCAAGTAATGTTTAGACTAAGTCAAGCTTCTCATGCCCAGCCAGCAAGAAGGCTGGAGAGGCACAAGAAGCTGGGAGGGGACATAGCCAGGACAGCTGACCCAAACTGGCTGAAGGGGTATTCCGTACCATGTGACATCATGCCTACTATATAAACTGGGGGGAGCTGGCCTGGGGTGATCGCTGCTCGGGAACTAACTGGGCGTCAGTCATTGAGTCATGAGCAATTGCATTGTGCATCACTTGTTTTGTATATTCCAATTCTTTTATTATTATTATTGTCATTTTATTATTGTTATAATTATTTTTTTTTTCCTTTCTGTCCTATTAACCTGTTCTTATCTCAACCCACGAGTTTTACTTTTTTTCCCCGATTCTCTCTCCCATCCCACTGGGTGGGGGGAAAGTGAGTGAGTGGCTGCGTGGTGCTTAGTCGCTGGCTGGGGTTAAACCATGACACTCGCTCACCTCTGTACCAGCAGCGGTCTCCTTTTGGGGAGCTGGCTCCATTTGTGGATGACCTGGATACCAATTCCTCTTGCTGATGCTGGCTGCAAAACACAAACAAGAAGGGATCAGATCTTCTCCCTACAGCTACAATGGGACAGAGAATTGAGCTCTGCTTTGCACTTACTGGTTTCACAATCCATTTCTGGTGGCTAGCTCCTTCCTCCCATGCTTTCCTGAGTAATTTGATGTCCTGGGGCAGGATGAAGGACTGGGGGAAGAAGTTAAACTCCTTCTTCCCACAGCGAGCCTGCATCTTCAACAGGTTGCGCCACAGACGGTCCTTTCTCCCAATTTGAAATGAACCAGGGAAGTGGTTTAGCTGGAAAGGAACCCAGATGCTGTGAGATCTCCCTTCTTCCCACCTCCCTGCCTACCCCTTGCTGCTCCCAGGCCAGAAGATACATTCTTTCTGAACACAGTGCAGGGTAATGCTCTTTGCTCCCCTCCCAGGATTGCACCAAGACAGGACGCACCTGCTCCTGAAGCTTTGCAGGGATAAACACCCACACAGTGACCCACACCAGCTACAAAGCCAGCAGCTGCCACCTCGTCCCTTCTGATGTCTGAACAGCTACAGGGCACTAACCCCCAGCCTTTGAGCTTCCTCTGGCAGTATCCTCCACCCCAGTGGTTTCTTTCTTGCTTCTAAACTGTATGCCAGAGTCCTGCCCATGCAACATAAGCTCTGGGGAAAGAAAGACCCCGCAGCAGGACAGGAACAGGACTAGAGGCTGCTAGCTTCCAAACCTGGATGCTGCCTCAAAACCAAGCAGTTTGGAGCATGACAGCTCTCCAGAACAAATATGTATGTGTGATAGATATCAAACCTCTGGTTCCTCACATGCTCCCCAAGCCATGGGCCACTCCTGACCCTTTTGTGATCTGAGTTAGGTACATCCCCTCTAGCTGCGCTGGCAGGGAGCGCACTGGCCCTACCACTCAGTTCTGCCAGAGGAAGGACTGCTTTAAGCAACAATGACTGAATTTAGATGAGCTCACAAGGGAACACGACTTGGCTACAGCCTCAGTCTGTACAAGAACCACCCTCACAGTGGGGATTCTCACCCAGCTGTGTCTGTCTCTTGGGCTCATCTGCCAGCACAGGAATGCCAGCTGCCACGGTCTGGAAGGGACACTGCAGGGACAGCCTGCACAACAAACACCTGGCCCTGAAGAGAGGGGCACCCAAACTGCTCCCAACATGCTCTCCATGCACGTGAAGGAGGTCAGCCCAAAACATCTCCTACCTTCTGGTGCTCCCTGATAGCTCTGAAGCTGGGGGATTTCATGTGGTGGCCCCAGCAACCCAGCCAGTCATTGCTTTCTGCAGGAAAAACAGAGAAATCCATGACTGAGTACCCTGACACCCAAAACGCTCTCTCAACACACCAGCACCCCGTCTCCTGGGGCTAGCAGAAGTGTGGCAGGGATGCTGCACAGCAATAGCACAAAGCACTCATACTGGCTACTGCAAGGCTGCCAAACCAAGGGCTGTGAGTGGGATCCAGTTAACCAGGTGGGTCATATCCTTGCAAACATGATTGTTGTGGGGATCTGGGCAGACACAGGGTCAAAGGAATGGCTTTAATCCCCCAGCACCCTGACTTCCCTGCTTTACAGCAGGTGAATGAAGCAGTTGGCTAATTGGCACTGCACCACAGAGGGACATGTAGGATTGCAAGACTTCCTAGGTCTTGCTCTGCCCTGTGCATCCCACTATAGCCTCAAAATTGTCTGCGCAGAGGTCTCCTGATACGAGCAGGAGTACTGCTGGGAGATCACACTCCAGGGTACGGATCTTAGCTGCAAATGCTCAGTGCTTCCCCAGCCCCAGCTCTCTCCTACACATCTCCTACGCAGCAACAAGATCCCAATGCTAAGAACTCTCTGGCTATGGTCAGAGAGGATGGCTTCTTCCTCAGCACATGCGGACAAGGGACAGCGGCGCTGGGGTTGGCACCAGATGAGTGCCAGCCTCAGAGTGGCAGCACCATCTAGAGGCACAGCTCAAACAAGCTGGAGCACAGCTCTGCTGCCCCACACACTGCCTCAGCTCCTGACAACCCAGGAGTAAGTCCTTGTGGTCTATGCCAGAGACAAGCCAAGAGGCAGATCAGGCCCTGTCAGGACCCACAGAACTTGGATATTGCGAGTCAGACAGCCAGAAATGGGAACCCAGCATCCTGCAGTGCCGAGCCTGTATCGCTCCTGCTCTGCTCTTCACAAGCGGTCTGCCTTCTCATGCCCATGGGCTGGAGGTGAAGGAGGACATGATGTGTTGGATGCTGCCAGCCTCCCACAACTTACTTTTGCTGACTCTGAAGTGGGACCTGCCAACGGTTTGCTTCACTATGTTTGGCGTGACTGTGCACATTTTCCATCGCAGCAGCTTCCTCTGCTCCCAAGGCAGCTTTTCCACTAGGAAGGCAAAAAGATAAGGACAGAATGAAAACAAACACAATACCCGGATTTTCTACAGCTGCACACAGAGAAATTCTTGTGGTTTACTGCACAGGCATCAGGCCTGCAGAGGAGGGTGTGTAGACCCCTTTGCAGAACTAGCATGGAGCAGAAGACTCCATGGCTGGGGGAGATCCAGGACACTGGGACATTTGGTGGCAGCCTGACTCACGCTCCAGGCTGTGGGAGCAGCCATCATTTCACTCCAGCCCTTTGGATCTCACAGTGGTGCTGGGTCTCATCACGGGAAGGGTGAAAGGGAGCCACTGCTGGCCAGCTCCTGGCTGTGCGCTGCCACCGCTGCTTGCTAATAACGGGCTGGCCACTCTCACCCTGCATGGCAACAGACCCCAGCTCACCTCTCTCATCCCGAGTACTGAAGTAGATGGTTGGAGGCACATTAGGGAATAAACTGCAGACAAGAGCTGGTTTGAGCACTTTCTCCTGAGCCTCAGCAGGCTGGTCCAGGCCCTCAGTGCAGTTCCTAGGAGAGATGAAGCGGTAGGCAGTTGGCTAAAGGTGAAAAGTAGCACAGGGGGAAGCCGGAAGGAGCCTTGATCCTGGTATTGGGGATTTGCATCATCGCAATGTGGTGTAAGCAATGGGCACTAAGGTCAGTAACCCAGTCTGCAGTGACAAGGGGGTGAGCTTGCAATGAATGTGCATGCCAAGTGTTGTAACCCCCACCGGTTTTGTGTTTTACCAGGGCAAGGGGTGGAGTTTGTTACATGACAAACCCTATAACCTAGTCCACAGGAACAAGGGGTGGAGGTTGTAATGCATATATGATTCAGCTGCTGTAACCCTCTTGGTTTTGGTATGTTGCAGAGAAGAGGGCTGGAGTTTTACTGACTGTACACCTTCTTACCACAGCAATCCCTAACACCTGGGAGGAAGGGTAGAATTTATAACATATCTATTAAGGTTGTGATGATGCTAACAGAGTTTGTAATGAACATATACTCAAATACAAGCCACTGCAGCCAGTGGAAGAAGCCACACCAGAGAAATCCACCAAGGAACAAAGAGCAGCAAAAGAAAAGGAATCACAACACATTGAACCCAATCTCCCAGGCCACCCCTTGCCTTGCTGAAGGGACTGAGTGTAGCTGCGGCGGGGGGATTGGAGTCCAGGACGGGGTAAGAAGAGGTGTTTTCCCTACATCCTTGTATATATTTTTTATCAATACCAGAATTGGTAATTAAAAGTTTGTTCATTGGCAATAAATTATGTTGATTAACATTCCCTAGCACAAAACTGGTTTTGCCCACAACAGACTGAAAGCAGGAGACAGCTGCAAAGGCTTTGAGGCCAGCCCACCACACAGCCTGCACAGAGAAGTGGCCAACATCCCCCCTGTCCCTGCCACAGAAAGCATTTGGCCCAAGCGCTGCTTCCCCCCCATCTGCCACCAGAGACCAACCAGCCACGTCCTGCCAGAAACACCTGCTGGTCCAATTTATGTCACCTCTGCAGGACTTTCACAACCATGTAGGCATACCCAGAGCCCTGCAGCACCTTGAGGTTCAATATTTGCTTGGAGGAAGCCTTCCTCATCTCCCAAGTGAGTTATGGCATGATGGAAATCAGCAAGTTGTCGGGCAGACAGCAAAGCCCAAGGCAGCCCTGGTGCCATGGGCAGCACAGCTGCAAGGACCAACTCCCATTGTTGGAAGAACAGGTCCCACAAAGGTCTGCCAGGAGTCACAGAGTCAGGGCTCAGATGACCACAGGCTGACCAATCCTCCCCAGAGAAACCTCCTTCCAAAATCTAAAGAAAAACCCAGGCTCCAGGATTTTTTTCTAGGATGCAGTGCTGAGACACAAGACCCCAAGGAGCTTTTGCAATCTCTGGCCCAGGACACCTCCACTCTGCTTCATCTGCAAGGCAGCAACACTGTAAGAGCACAGTTTAATCCGGTTAAACTTAACCCAGAAACTGGAAGTGGCAGTGAAATGAAGACCCCTGTTTTGCTGTGGTAGATGCACCATCAGCACTTTGCAGGCTACTGTCTGTAGCAGGAGAGGTAGCTTTGGTCTGCAGGGTAGCAAGGAAGCTCATTTTGCTTGGGAAGCCTGTTGCTACTTTCACTTCATTCCCCCACACACTACAGCTCTCCTCTATCAACAGGGAGGGCAAAGACGGACAAGATTGGACAAAGATGCCAAGTTCAATTTACTATTTACAGCTACTAACCTGGATACAAGAGCCACAGAGCCACTGAATGACACGCCAGCGACAGAGGAAGCATCCGAGTCACCTACAGGAGGGGACAGACTCAAGTTTTGTCTCCGTGGGGAGTGAATGCACACAGAGTTAGGAAGGGAAGAGAGAAAACAAATGCTCCAGGGGACAGACCCTTCCCAGCTGTCCCAAATCCTTGGATCCTGGGTTTTGCCCACTAATTGGTCGCATAAAAGGCAGGGCAGGGGTGGAGCTGACAGCCCTGCACAGAGAGGAGATGGCTAAGTTTTGGAGGATAGTGGTGAACCCTAGCCTGCTCCCCAGAGGAACCCATGCTGCTACATCGCTTTTGGGTTCAGCACAATCTCTAGGTCATCCTGAAATGACAGCATGAATGTAAGACAGGAGGGCAGCTGTGCTCACCCCCAGCTCCCAGACAGCCCCCACACTCCCCACCTTGAGGCACAGAGCACAGCCCTCCCCAGGGAACCAGCACTCACTATCCTCATCCTCCTCCCGACTGCAGCTCTCATCCAGGCCATCAGGAAGTTCTTCCTCCGCTTCATCCTGGGGATGGCTCGGCTCCAGCAGCGACTGCTCAGCAGTGACACTAGGACAAAGGGACATCACATCAGAAGGAATGGCATGTGCTTTCTGGGGCCAAAAGACCAGAAGCCCACGAGGCAGCATGAGAGAACGTGGCAGGGGAGTGACAGCACTGCCCTCCCCACTGCTGATGTACAAGCTCTCATCCCAAGCTAGCAAGATGGAGAGGCCCCAGGGCACCCTGAGAGAGAATATTTTCCAGAGCAGCCAGAAGGAAAGAGGCACAAGGACACCCCCTCCCAGAAGGAGAGCAGGAGCTCCGTGCCCTTGCACCCTCCCTGTCCTGCCTCAGCTTTGCATTCCTTTAGGAACCCATGTCTCTGCCCAGGAAAGCCTTGCTGGACCTGGCTTGACAGGAGGCTTCACCCAACATACATGCAGAGCCTGTCACAGTAGTAGGCAGGGCCCTGTGACTGTGTGGGAAGTGAGCCAGAAATGCCACACAGCAATTCCACGCTGTGGCTGAAGGAAAAGATGGAAGGGCTCAGAGACACCCTAACCATGTGCATCAAGCTGAGGGTGGCAAGAAGGCTCCCCCCACACCAGGATGCCACAGATGCATTTTGCTCAGCCCATGGTTATCCTTACGCCACCCCCGTAGTGCCCACAGTGCATCCTCTCCCAACATCCACAGACGCAACGGCCAGCCCAGCCCAGCCTGCCACAGCCTCCCTCCTCCTCCTGGCTCTACTTACTCATGCTTTCCCAGGAGCACAGCCTGGGCCCATTTCTCCTCTTTCTCCAGTTGGATGGTGGACATCTGAGTTGCCACTTCAGAGACGTCAGCGAGGTGCGGAGCCTCTGCTCTTGCCACCTGGTCCCCGCTGCACGGGCTCAGCATGCTCACAAGTCGGCAGTTGGCGTTGCGGTCGGGAGAGCCAGCACGTGAGGCCAAGAGATGGACGCTGATACGCTTAGTGCAGACGATGGCACCATCGGGGCCTATAAGGCTTGAGTTACCATTAAGGCGATGGCTACCCAGCTCCAAGTTCAGAGGAGCGATGGTTTCTTTCGGGGTGAGCTGTGCTATGATGTGCCGCCCCCACCTGCTGTTCCAGTCAGACAGGCTGCCCATGTTCGTAAGGCCAGAGCTTTTGACTTCGCGTCCAAAGCCGTTGCGTGTGGCAGTCTGTCCAGCTAGCTGCTGCACAGCCTCTGTGAGGCTGATCTCCAGCTCCTTCTCTTTTAAGCTGTGCGCTCTCCTCTCAGCATCCTCCTGTGAGCACTGGTCCTTCCTGAGAATTGCATTGCCGGGCACAAGGGTCAGGGAGGGGACCACGGTTTGCTCCAACACAAGGTCCTTGCTTTTCACTGCTCCACTGACCAGGCTGCCAGGGGAGCTGTCTCCACTGTCCCTGGAGTGGGGCCATGAGGCGGTACGGAAGCTGTGGGTGTTTTTCACCTTCTTGATCTCCGGTGACTGCAGCAAAGGCACTTTAGCACTGCTTGGCCGTAGGAAGGAGTTGTTATTGAGCACTGGTCTATAGGAGCTGGAAGCCTGCTGACCTGAGCTGAGGGCAGAGCCTTTGACCCCAGTCCCAGAGTGCTCCTCTGCCAGCGCAGGCAGCAGGCAGGGCTCCATCAGCAAGGAAGACATCACCCTTCCCGTGGCAGACCCAGTGTCCGAAGGGCTTCGGAAAGGAAACCCGTAGGGCTTGGGTCTGAGGGAGGAGCGTCGGTAGAGCAGAACGCTCCCACTCAGGTCCAGGCAGGGCTGGGCCAAGGGCAGGCTCGGGAGGGTGTCTTCACCAGTGTGTGTGTGGCATAGTGACCGTGGACACAAGAAGCAGGATTGCTGCAGAGGTATCCCTGAGGGCAGCAGGCTGCGATCCTGGAAAGCATTCACATACTTCTCTAAATTCCAGACGGGTTTCGCCTGCTGCTGAGCGAGGTGCCAGGCCCGGCACAGCTGAACTCGCCCTGCCGGAAGGGTGCCTGACTCGAGTCTGATGCTATTCTCCTGTTTGGGGCCCAGATTAGCACGTTCTAGTCCTGCAGAGGCCATGTAGAGCCATAGCATGAGGCACGAGCGAGTCAGTCATCTACAGGAGCATCTTTGCTGGCCTGAAACAAGACGACAGCATGAAAGGCGCTGTTACCCTGGCAGGGCAAAGCACCCGGTCTACTGCCCCAGGAGGGGAGCAGGGTGAGCTGCTTTCTCTGCAGGATGAAAAACCACATCTCCATCTGCTGAGGTCCCCGAGAGTCTCCTGGGACCAAGTCAAAGGAAGAGTTGGTGTCTCACATGAAACCAGAGGATGTGAAGGACAACTTAGAGAGGGCCCTGGGAAAAGTGCCATCCGCAGGAAAGCTTTTATCCTGCAAAGGCACAGGGGTGCCTGGCTGCCAGCCAGGGCCACGGGGCAGCAGCCCCAGCACAGCAGTCCCGACTGCAAGGAGAGGCCACCTACCTGCCTGCCTTGGACCCAGCACAGCAGCCGGAGCCCACTCCCATGGGTCTGCGTCTCCAAATTGCACCGTGTGCTCCACAACCAGCTCTCCTGACTCCACCGCTAACCCCAAAACATCTGCTTCTTTTTCTTCTCTCCACTCCTTAAAGCTTCAGCTCCCAAGGTCACACAACTAGGTGAGAACCTCAGGCCTTGCTTTTAAAAGGAACACATTTCTGACTTTTGTAACCCCTTGGAAAAGGTCAGTGAGGGCTGAGGACATCCTAAAGAGCTCAGGACTGAGAAGGCAGCAAGGAGCAAACACAGGGCTGTTCTAACATCAACACCTCGGTTTCCAACAGAGACTGGCAGTACCATGCACACACTTTTCTCCCCGTTGCAGTGCTACAGAAAAGTCTCTTGCAAGGAGCAACTGGCATACCACAGAGCTGCAGACGTAGGTGTCCCGAGTCCTCCTAAAGTGAACTATTGCACCATGCCTGTAAGATCCTCCTGCCTGGGGAGAAGGGAAAGTGAAAACAAACCATGTGCCAGGTATTTGTCTTGCTTTAACACATGCCTGGAGGGCCCTGGGTACAGCCGCAATAGGAATTTTTATCCCAAGCAGGCTGGCTGGCTGGCTCACTCTTCCACCTTCCAGCTCTCACAAGCTTGCATGTTTAAGAAGGTTAAGCAGAGCATCAGCCATCACCTTCTTAGTTTTCTTGCAATACACACACACACTCCTTTCTCACCTGAAAATCAAGCCTCGGCTGCAGCAGTTAAAGTGTAGCTAGGAGACCCCAGGGTTGCTCTCTAGCACCATGACAGCAGCTCACATGCACCACAGGGCTGGGTCAGACAGACCTACATCCTGCACAGACCTACACCCACCAGACCTTCTCAACCTGTGAATCAGGCCCCAGCTGGAGGCTGTACAAGGTGGGAACATCCCATGCAGGATCTCATAGGAGCTATACATCCTCAAGGAGAGCTGCTGCCCTGCCAAGCTCTGCAAGGAAGTATGGAAGGGGTCAGGTCCGCTCCATGCCCATGGCTGCACCGCTCATTAGTGCCTGTACAGTCACGCTGAGCACTCCCGACAAGGATGGGCGGCTGCATCCCTCTGCGAGCTGCAGCCCAGAGGGGCTCTGAGCCCCAGGGAAGGGAACCCCACATGCCGTACACAACTGAGCTGTACCGCACTATCCGATTGCTACCCAATCCGTGCCCAGCAGCAAACCCGGCCGTGTTGTGACATTCACAGCGATTAGCACAGAGCGAAGAGGCTGTGACTCAGATGCCACCACCTGCCCAGCTCAAGTTTCCCCCAGTAAACAAGCGAGCGAAGCTCCGCTTCTGCATGCCATGCCCCCAGATGCACCCAGGTTGCAAGCACGCTCAAACCACAAAGTGATCCTAGCACACCAGCAAATGTAGATGTGAAAAAGCAAAATAAAAATACAAGAAGGTGAATGAAAGTGTCCCCGATGTCCCTCCCTAGAGGGGACTGTCACTGCAGCATCACCACACGCGTGCTGCCAGCTTGGCCACCGCCTCTGCTCTCAACCAGCTGTGAATGACCTTGCAAAATCAGCCTGCAGTGAAAGCCACCTGTGCTTCATCTCCACCCGGCTTTACAGCTACCAGTGGATCATCCTGCTATAAAAATAAAAGTGATTTGGCCTAATGAAGATCTAACAAGGGATGTGAATCCTACAGCCGGCTTAGATACAGGCGTGAGTATGCCAGCAGAAGTCCTCTGTGACCCTGCTCTGGAGTAAGTGACAACGGTGGCACAGATGCAACCAGCACAGGCACAGGTGTACCGCCAGCAGCTGCAACTGCCAGGGTGAAGGTCTGGCCATGGCACAGCCTTAGCCACCACTGCCTGCTCAGCCAGGGCTGGTCCCCAGCCCCGCAGTGGCAGAGGGAGAACATGCTGAGCTTACCCCTCTGTGGAGCGGTTTTGCCACAGAGCCACAGAAGCGGCTGGGCTGGCATGGGGCCGGGGTGCGCTGGAAGCAGTGGCTGCAGAAGGAAGCAGCAGGGCCTTTCGTACAGGTTCCAGGCAAGGACTGTGCTGGCCGACAGCTAGTAACCACTACTGTTTCCCTGTGGAGACACAGGAGCTCAGAGATGGGGCAGGAACGATGAAAGGAAGAACAGGACCCCGCAAGGGGCAGGTCAGGATGCATCCAGACTGGCAGCACCAGCTTATGCTGCCTGTCCTTGCCCCCGTCCACACTCCTGTCCCACCTCCTGCGTGCCAGCACAGCCACCTCTGATATCTGCCTGCAAACCAGCTCCTGTCCTCGCTGCAAGGACAGGTTGGCAAAGCAGCTGCTGAGCATCCAGAACCAGTGGAGACAGAGGCACTTTCACATGCCAGGCTGTGGGCACAACAGGGCAGCAGCTGCCATGTCCCCCTGGCTTTGGACAGGAAACACATCACTTGTCCCAAGGTAAATCCCCACTGGTTAGCAGTCAGGGAAGTTTCCCCTTTACATTTAACTCAGCCAAAGTTTTGGGGTGGAGGAAGGTGACAGCTTGAGGCAATCCCTAGTTCTGCCAACCCAACCCTACAGCAAAGGAGCAGGAGTCTGTTCTGCCGCTCACAACAGCAATATAACTACGCTTGGAAATTTTATTGTACAAACATGAACTGGGAAAAGCCCAGGGCAAACTGGCTGGGCTGGAAGTCAAACCCAAACATCATTACTAGTAATTAATGGATTTTGGCTTGGACTTATTGACACATAATATAGAGGCCAAAGTTGTCACTGTTGGAGTGACCGTACAGCTGCACTCGCTTACAATTATTTCGCTAGCACCTTTTATTACTGCACAGCCTGCTCGCAAGCTTCAGGACGTCAGCTGGAGCGCTGCCACAGCCTTTACAAATGTCACATCACAAGCGCGCAGGGGCCACCACACACCCCAGCGCGTGTGTACCCCACTAAGCGTCACTGGAAGTCCCTTCTTCCAGCCTGAGCCTCCCTGCGGCATGTGCTCCTCTAACAGCAGCATGGGAGCTCCTCACAGACCTGTTTCTAACAGGAAAGGACAAGA
Source organism: Harpia harpyja (assembly GCF_026419915.1). NCBI lineage: Eukaryota > Metazoa > Chordata > Aves > Accipitriformes > Accipitridae > Harpia > Harpia harpyja. Next base: position 39,664,598 of record NC_068946.1, read on the forward strand.
CTGTAAGAGCCCTATGTGCACATCATCCCTCCGTCACGTGAGTTTGGCTGGGGAGCTTATTTTAAACGCAGCTGTGGTGACATGCTTAAAATAACAAGAGCTTGCAAATGTATGAGCTGCAAGCTGACCTGATAATGTGCTGTCAGCCTCACGCAGCCCAAAGTCACAAGGGGGAGGGGGGTGTCAGACAACTGTGATTTGCTATTGTTCTCTATGTCATTGCAGGGTGCGATTCCTGTTCTTCATGATTAGAAAGGATAACATCTGTTTCTAAAGGAGACTTGAGTTCACACCAAGTTTCTCACTTGCAGCTCTGGGGCTTTTGATTAAAGCTTGAACAAGGGAGTTAACAACACAAAATAAACAGGTTTTAAAACCAATATACATTTCAAAATAAGGGTTTGTACCCCTTCAAAAAAGCTTTCAACAAGATCAAGCGCATTGATCTGAAACCAACTGACTGAGAGTGCCTAAAGCTGCTCTTACACCCTGGTAGCTAGGTACAAACTCTTCTGTTTCAACAGCATGGAAACAACCCTCACCTACGTCAGCTCCAGAAAACAAGTGGCCTCAAGTGCAGTCACACATGGAGACAAAGCAGCACCTGAGGCCACCCGCAAGTTCAAGCTGAAGAGCAGAGGGTCTTCCTGGCCATGAGGACAAGACAACTCAGAGACAGCTCAGCCACCACAGAAATGCCGGCGGCACAGGGACCAACAGCCTGGCATGCTGCTTTGCCACTCAGTTAAGCATTGCTGCTCCCTCTCAGCTCCAGTATCGTTCTGCAGAACCACGTTTTGGGTGCAAAACGAGAGGCACAGGATGACGAACAATTTCTCTCCTAATCAAGACACCAAGCTTTTGCTTGGCCACTCGGGTCAAAAAAAGATACCAGTGAGAAACCACCCACAGTGGGGATGCATCAGCAAATTCCACCTTGCATCCCAGGATTACATTTGTGCCCAGCTTTTGCGCTGGGGCTAGTAATTTCAATTCAATGGCTACAGTGCTGAACTCCACGCTGAACAGAGAAGGCATGAGAACTGCATAGCTCCCCAAAATATCTTTTAACTAAACAGAGGGCTGCCCTGCAAGAAGAGCAGAGCAGCTCCAGTGCGTGCTCCTGTTCCCAAGGTTGTGGGGAGGGAGGGAGGCAGACCTTATGGGCAGCAGGGCGCTGGACCAAGCCACGGGAGAGCTGGAATCCAGCTGCTGCCTCGCTCTGCGCCGCAGCAAATGCTTCCCTCCACACACACACGGGCTGGGCTGGGGACTGAAGGCTCATGCGTTCGAGTTCACAGGGGACTTTCTCACCACTCTCAGGGCACCGGAACACGAGGTGAGGGACTCCAGTGTGGTTAAGCACAAAAAATCCAGGGCTGCATCTTTGCCGTGGAGAGAGCGCACTGGGGACATCTAAAATAAAGGGCTGGCTCAGTGCTCGTCCCAGGCTGACCAGAGAGTGCAGGGGCCACGCAAAGGGCAAAAGGTCCAGAGCGTGGAGTCCCCATCGCTGTTGAAGGATATAGACTGTTCCGCCCTGACAGAGTCCCCAGGCCACCAAAGGGGACCTGCCGCACAGCAACAGCAGACCACACAGCTCTGTGTTTCCCCAGCAGTGAAGCTGGGAAGTCCCTGCCCTCGCTCCCATCCCTGATTCGTATTTTCTCATCATCTGGACTACGGGAGCAGTTGTATCACAGCATAAATGAGAGTAGGGAAATGAGTCTGGGTTAAAAGCAACCAGCTAAAGCATGGGGTGTTTTACAGCCTTTCACTGAGGAGGTCTAAAGCACCTTCCTGCAGATCTGAGCGAACCAAGGGGACAGCATTCTCAATTGATCTTCATGATGGGAGAAAAGGTACAGGAGAACTATGCAGCAAGACCTAGGGGGAGCTTGGCCACCAGCACAGGAACCGACAGGCAGTCAGCACATCCCGGTCTGGTTTTAGGCAGTCTGGCCACACCCTCAGCCTTTGGCAGAGGAAAAAAAATAAACGGGGAAGAGTCAGGGCGAGTGGAACAAGTATAAAATATCAGTATGTAGCAAGGAGACAAGAATAACCCCATTAGTTCAAAACACATCAATTCTTTGTCCGTCCTCTTTTCTTGATACTTTTTTCTGAAACATATCTGGAACTGGAAGAAAAAGCTCCCAGGTCTGGCCTTCAGTACATGATGAGCACCCTTCCACGTCTTGGCCAGGGTAGGAAAGATTCCTCTGGAGGCACTGCAACCACCTCACTCCATACAGCAGTCTCTCTGAGCTCGGGAGTAGAGAAGAAACAGAGATTCACGTTGGGAAGAAGCCAAATACTCCTAGACTTGCTGCACAGGAGGAACCTGAGAAATGCAAGGAACAGCACCCAGCCAGGGCAGTATGGCAGCCAAAGCCCCTGACCTGCATAGGTGACATGACATCTTCACGCAGGCAGACATCTCCACACAGGCATCATTATCTGGGGACAGTGGCATTTGGCCCTGTCAGCGTCCTCCTCGCAATGCGATCCCTGCTATGCTGAGAAGGGCCCTGGGCATGACCAAAGCGCAGGAGGGGCCAATTTGTCATCAACAAAGTTTGCCTAATACAAAACTTAAGGACTGCAACAAGAGAGCAACACAAGGACAGACAAGTGCCACTATCTGCTGGGTACAACTGCTAAGAGTTAAGGAAAAATTTTTAGATAAAACTGTAATCAGACCAACAATTCACTGTTAAATCCCCCAAACTGCCTAGGAGCCACTAGACATCACGTGCCCTTTCAGCGAGGAGCACACAGCAACAAGAAAGAGAAGCTGCATCGCAGGGAGTCATGTAGGGAGGGCTTTCATGTGGAGCTGTGGGGCCAGACTCTGCTGCCCACGAGATACCTGCAGCCCAGCCAGGCAAGGAGACAGGAGGCTGGCACTGCACTACAGTGCTTCCCCCCTCCTTCCCAGCCCGGATCCTGGAGGCATTCAGGAAATACTCCAGGCTCATCTCAACTCTTTTCACAGCTCTGCCATTCACCTTTCAGACCCATCAGCTCCTTTTTACGACACCAGAGCAGTCAAACCAAGACCCCAGTGGAAGGATTAACAGTCAGGCTGCCCCAGTGCCCCACGCAGGTCTGGTCAACCCCAGCTCCATCCTCACTGCTGCTCCAAGTGCCGTTGGAGAGGCTTGTTGGGACCATGGCTCACTGGGGAGCCAGCTCTTCTTCCTCCCTGGCACTCACCCAGGGAACACGCTCTGTTTCTCATTTCTTCAGGTGAAAGTCTTTGAGGCCGAAAGCGCTACAGAGATGCTCCATCCTGCCCCAGGAGCACCGGCCAGGACACCGACCCCAGCATCTCCCACCTCAGCGCATCCCCGTGACGCCTCCCCAGCCCCACGGGGCCCAGCCCGGCGCACCCCAAGGGGACACAGGGTAGGGCCACGGCGAGCCCCCGCGGGGAGGCCTGGGGTTGGGCAAGGTGCCTCCTCGGGGCCTGAGCACAGGCCGGGCGGGTGCTGGGGGCACGGCGGTGGGGCAGGGAGGGCCGGGGACCCCGGCGAGGCGGGGATGGCGAGGCAGCGGGGGGGGGGGGGACGGGACGGGACACCAAGGGCCCCACGCCCCGCGGGGGGGTACCTGGGGGTGGCACGCACTTCCCACGGGTGAAAAGGCCCAGCTCCTTGAAGGGGAAGCACACTTGGGCCCGCCCCTCCCGTACTCACCGCCCGCCCGGCGCCCCCGGGCCCCGCAGCTCCCCGCGCTGCCACCGCCGGCCGCACCGCCCGCCGTTACCATAGGGATCCGGGGCGGCACCCCCGCCACGTGACTACACCTCCCGGCAGCCACCGCGCGAGGCGCGCCGGCGGACTACACCTCCCGGCGTGCCGCGCGGCGCCCCCGCGCCCCCTAGCGGCGTGGCGGGGAAGGCAGCCTGGGCGCCGGTGCCCGCCGTGGGGCTGCCCCGGGATGGAGGAGCAAAGCCCGGGGCCGGTGGGCGGGCACGGCACGGGAGGCCACTTATACAGAGGGGGTTTCTTGAGGTCTATAGGCACTTCTCCAGGAACAGCTTCCAATGGCGAGGGCCCCTGGTTAAAGCCGGCCGGGCAGGGTCCCGCTTGGGCGGACAAAATGGGTTCCACGGAAGGTCGGGGCTGGAGGCGGAGGAGGACGAAGACAGCCTTTGTCCCGTCCTACTGAAGGCAGCATCAGGCTGAGCCCAGGCGTCAGCCCTCAGTGCTGGTGCGGGGCGGCAGGCCTGCTGGGATCTGCGGGGCCGGGAGCGCTCCCGGTGTGGCTCCCGCAGGTGCTGCGCAGAGGTGCGAGGAGACGGAGGAGCTTCTCGCAGTGCCGGGCGGAAGATGGCCGGGGGCCGCCACCAGCAGCGGGCTGCAAGTCGCCACTGGCCAGCGTGGCCAGCTTCTCAGTGGCTCTGAGGGACAGCAGGACCTGCGGAAAAAAGAGAAGGGCAGGAGTCACCCGCCCCTTGTCCCCACAGCACCACCAGGTCCCCCACAGAGGAGCCGAGGTCCCCAGGCAGTACCTGCTGTATCCCGGGGTGCTGGCTGAGGGCCCGCAGCGCGACGAGGGCTCCCTCCCGCACGGTCTCCCGGGGGTCCCGGCAGGCCACCTCCAGCAGGACATGGGGGGCCCTGCTCTCGATCAGCAGGTCCCCCAGCTCCGCCCAGCACCGGCCCAGGTTTCCCAGGGCCAAGGCCGCATTGCAGCGCGTCCTGGCCTGCGCGTCGTTCAACAGCCGCATCAGCCTGGGCACGGCCCTGCCCAGGGTCCCAGCCGGGAAGGATGGGTGGTAGGCGGCGTTGCCCACCGCGAAGCTGGCTGCCTTGCGCACGCTCTCCTCCCGGTCTGCCAGGCACCCCAGCAGGCTCTCCAGCAAGCCGGGCTGGCTCTGCAGCGCCTGGGGAAAGCTGTGGCTGTGTCGGAGCAGGTTGCCCAGCAGGTTGCAGGTTTTGGCACGTATCGGGGGTTGCTGGTGGCCGAGCAGGCGGGTCAGTGGCTGGTCAGCCACATCTGAGCCACTCAGGATCCTTTGGAGAAAGGGCAGGTGCTCCGGACAGGCCCGAGCCACGTGGGTTAAGAGAGACAGGAGGTCAGTTGTGAGCGTGAGGCTGTCTGAAAACAAGGCGGACGTCAAGAAGGCAATAACGTCCTCTGAGGCGGCAGCTTCCCTCACCATTTGGTCTATGACCTGCTTGTCAGACACAACAAGGTGGCACAAGAGACTCATGGGGAGCTCGGTGTACGAGAAGGGCAGGTGGCAAGAGCAGACCTACGGAGAAAGGAGAGACACCAGCGCTGAGTGCGCTGTCCTCACATGTGGGCCAAGTCAAGCAGCGGCTGAAGGCTGCCAGCAGGTCGGTGCAGAGCTCAGCTGCCAGCCAAGCTGCTCTGAGGGCTGCATGGCACCCAAGTGAGCCCTGTGTGGGCAGAAACCGCCAGCATGGTGTGAAGTGGTGCCACGCATCAGGGGCTGCAATTTGGGGAGATGTCTCCACAGTATGGGTGGGGGAAGAGAAACGCAGGGCCAAGAGGGTACCTGCAGTAGCTGGGCAGGGATCTGGCTGTCTCTCACAGCCTCCATGACCAATGCTAAGGTGTCTCCATCCACATCCAGGGCAAAAGGGAAACAGAGGAGCTGGCAGGCCTGGATCACCACAGCTGGGACAAGCTCAGGGTCCCCAGCCTCTCCTGCTTGCCTGAATTTGTTAGAGAGAGAGAGGGCTTAATACAGAGGTGATCAGAAAAACATCAGGGTAAGAGGCAGAGAGCGTTCCCCACACCAGGCACTAAGGAGAGGCTCTGCAAGTGAGCTGTGCCCTGCACAAGTGCCAGGTCAGGAACTTCTCAGCCCTCTGCGTGCTCGTGTCCAAGCCCCGTTCAGCGGCTGAGCTCTGCCCGTTTCAGCCCTCCCCACAACTCACGTCTGTGCCAGGCATGCCAGGAAGCCAGGGGACAGCAGCCTCCTCAGTGTCACCAGGAGGACACCATGGGACTGGGTGAGCTGAGGCAGGCACCAGTGGGACTCGCGAGTGAAGACGAAGAGGGCCAGGCTGAGGAAGAGCAGGGTGCCTGCAGGGGGAACAGCACAGCAGAGGGGCAAAGCTAGGGGAGGCTGAAGTCTCCTCTCTTCTGTCTGCCTGTACTGCCTCAAGGCTGCTCCATGGTTGCTTCTGTGCTCCCCTGCCTAAAACCACACCAATCTCCACCCATAGTGGTCACACCTGCTAGCATGAACATTCCCTGCAGCACAGACACCCTTTCTTGTTCCTCCACAACCAGCTCAGCTGAGCTGCTGCTGACTGGGCACATCATGGGCCAGCCCAGCCCTCTCTCCCTGGAGGACAATAGCAATCCTCAAGAAAAGCCCCCTGAACCCTCTGGCCTCAGGGACGAGATGTGGACAGGGACAGGACTGTGGGCAAGTCTGAGGGCAGGATGTGGAGCAGGGTCCAGGGCAGATGCCCTGCCATCCCGCAGCTCCTACCTTGAGGGGAGAGGAGGTTCCAGTCTGGTTCTGCTGTGGGGTGACCTTCCCCTTGGGGGTCTCCCTCCAGCGCTGCCTTGTCACTGCCCACACGAAGCACCACAGCAATGCAATGCCACACCACACTCCACAGCTGTGAGGTGGCAAAGCCCTGCTCCACAGCCATATCCTCCTAGAGGTGGGGAGGCAGATGTCAGAGGGCTTCATGGTCCCCCATGGCTCCCCAGGGTTCTGGTCCATGGGTCTACCAGCCCCATGGTCCTGGGAAGGTCAGGGCTGGACAGACGTTGCCCAGGGGGAGGAGCGGGGACCAGGCAGCTGGCAGCCCTGCTGCACCTGCTGATGGTGCCACTCCCAGGGCATCTCTGCCCTCTCTCACTCCAACGTGCCCATGAATCACCCCTCCCTGCCCACCACTCTCCCACCCACACTCCAGAGCTCCGCAGACAACCCAGGGACATGAGGGTTGCACAGCTCAGCCAAAGCTGCCCGCCCAGTTCCCTGGTTTGCCTCAGCCTCCATTACTGATCCACATTCAGGCCTTTTTGCCCCCACACCTTTTGGCAGGGACCAGGCAAAGGGAGATGGGCAGACTGGTACCTGGGCAAGGAGCTTCAGCAGGAGGAAAAAGATGCCATCATAGAGACCAGCACCCATTGGCGGGGGGAGCTGCAGCTGGAAGAGAGAGTAGGGGACAGGCTGGAGCTAGGTGCTGGGTCTGAGGGCAGCAGCACCACACCTGCACCCTTCCGTGCCCGTCTTTGACCACGCCTCCACAGTGGGGTGACAGTGTGGCTCCCCGTGCTTCTGTCCCCATCCCGTACCTCAGCAGGTGCTGTCAGCACGTTTGTCACCACCAGTAGGATCTCTTCTCCCCCAAGCTCCAAGGCCACCCCGTGCTGACTGAGCTGTGTCAGGAGGAATGCTGCAGCACCCTGTGGGAGAGGGAGAGCTCAGCACCTTTGGAACTTTCCCACCTGCCTGCACAGTGCTGACTTTTCATCCCTCAGCCCAGGGCAGGGACAGCCAGGCTGCATCTGCCCCCATCCCACCCTGAGTGAGCAACAATAAGACCCAAATGGGATGTAGGGCTCTGCAGGGCTCTCAGAGGCAGCTCCAGCAGGGTGGGCAGACTTACCACAAGGGAGACGACAGGAGAGTGGGTGATGAGATCCACAGCCAGGGTAACCACCTCCTCAGGCCTGAAAACACAGGAACCAGGGGAGAGATACTGTGTTCCCACAGCTTCACATCCCACAGAGCAGCAGCATCCAAATACCCCCAGGGCTGGGAAGCAGCCACCTTGCAGGAGGAGCAAGCCCTGGTTCACAGCACCTCCTTGTCCACACTGGGTCCTCACTGCATCCCCAGCACCCACCCACACTGCCCAGCACTCTGCTGGTGTGTCTGGATCAGAGGGATCAGTGGGAGCAAGAACCCAGCTCTGGGCAGGTTGTGGGACAGAGGGCTGTTCAGAGCAGGGCATGTTCCCCTCCCACCCATGAGTGAAGGTGGGTGCTTACCTGGGAGGGAAGGCCTGAAGCTGCAGGGTGAGCAGGGCCAGCAGGTACAGAGAGGCCTCACAGGCTGCCCCCTGGGCCACCTCTGTCATGGGGATCTGCCAAGGGAGCAGGAGTCACAGGGGGACAGCAAGGCTGGGAGGGGAGGAGGGGACATTTCTGGGCCCTGGAAGAGAACTGCACTCTCCAGACTAAGCTCCCCCAAACTCTTCTCCCCACATGTTCCCCAGCTTGGTCTGAGCAGCGCTCAGAGGAGTGTGTCCTGCTTGCCCACACTCCTACCCCACCACTGGGGCTGTGGCCAGTCCTACCTCACCCTTCAAGAGCTGCATGAGGGAACCCCACAGTCGCTGGCTCCTTCCCAGGTGCTGGCACAGGCTGGGGCTGGCATGGCAGCCAGCATAGAGGATCTGCGAGGCAGAGGGGAGAGATGCATACCAGCTCCTGAGGACAGGGACGCACTGACCAGGCCCATCCCAGTCACATGCCATGGCTACTGTGGGCTCATTTATTCAACAACTGACACCAGGGAGATGGGAGTCATTGAGGGCTGAGCACACAGTTCCCTCTTCCCCATGCTCCTAACCTCAGACCAAAGGTCCAGGCACCTCTGGGCACAGCCAGATAAATGGATGGGGCCATTACCTTCAGCACGTTCAAGGAGCAGCTTGGGTGGTCCAGTCTCCCCAGCAGTCTCCCGAGCTGCTGGCTCTCTCCCTCCATAAGCTTTTCAGCTACCTCCTGAGCGACCTGCAGAAATCAGCCTGTTTTGCACCCTGGGCACCTGAAGGACGGCACAGACTTAAGGAGTTTAATGCTAGCAACAAATTAATAAAAGAAGGCATCTGCTTCCTACATGTTGCCGGCGTTCACAAAGGGATACCCATCTGCCATGACTCAGCATGGCTTTGATGCACAGTCCCAGAGCTGAGATGAGCAAAGTGAGATTCCTCCTCTGCTTCCCTCCTTGCTGACTCAGAGTTGAGTTAAAGGATCAAATGTAAATCTGTAGTTTTGTTTTCCCTCTTATTTATTGTCCATTCAATTTCAGATCTCCTACAGTTGATATCGCATATAAGAATTCTTCATGTTTTCTCTGCATTGCCTAGTTCTTTACTTAGCCCATCCCACAGTTCAGATCCTAAGTGTGAGTCTCTTAACTGATTTAGGAGTCCTTAGACTCCTAAAGCTCAGCTGTTGGCTGGGGAGGAGGAGCCTGCAAATGCCAGCCCTGCAGCCAACAAAGCCAGAGGACCCCAGCCCTCCACTTTACTGCTGAAAAAGAGATCCTCCTGGGGAGGTCCTGTGGGGACCACATCTCCTCTCCCTGCAAAGACAGCTGGCCTGACCTGCTGCTTGGCTTCTTGACAGCTGTTCCTCTCCAGGGGGATGCTGCAGGCAGCAGCCAATGCAGCCGTGAAGAAGTCTGCCACATGTGGGCTCTGGTCATGGGCCGACTTGGCCTCCATTGCTGCACCTGCACAGGGACAGAGCATGGGAGACATGTGCTAAGGGTGAGGGATGCTGAGGGGCAGCAGGATGGGGTTGGAGGCCATGAGGGGAAAAGTCAGGCTTGTGACACAAGGAGGGTGAGATCTGGGATTGAGGGAGAGAAGAGTAAAGCCCTAGTTAGCAGGGGTTTGGGCAGATAATCTTCAGCCACCTCCTCTGGCCAACAGCACTGCCATGGCAGTCAGTGCTCAGAGGGAGCCCAAGGGCAGGAGGGAGAGGGGAAAGCCCAGGAGGTGTTGAGCTGCTAGCACTGCTACCTTGCAGAGCAGGCTGCTCTGAGATGGATCCCTGAAGGAGTCTGTTCAGCAGGGGTTGATGCTCCTCTCGCAGGCTGGTATAGAAGGGGGCAGAGACAAAGGGGTATGTCGCATCCAGGCTCTTGCAGAGCAGGGTGAAGCACTGAGGGAGACACAGGGGTTGCTATCACTGCAGACCGAGGGTGGGAGGAGAGAGAAGGACAACGGGGGAGGAGGCTGTGGGGGGACAGCAGAGGTGGGAGAAGGACTCATGCTGGAAGCTTCAGGGAACTCCATGTGTCCTCTCCAGCCAGGTTACTGTGTGGGAGCCACATGTGGCTGCATGTGGGCTGGGAGAGGGGTACAGGTGCAGGCACAGCCGGGGAAGGTGCCCCCTCAGAGACCTCCTTTCTGCATGTGATCCCCACCCCAAAACCCCAGTGCGTGAGACAGCTTGCCCTGACAAGAATGTGTCATACCCTGCAGCTGGGAGCAGGGTCCTCAGCCTGTGCTCCCCCTGACACACACACACCAAGCCCCACAGCTTCTGTCCCTGGGGGGGAGGGGGAGGCAAAGGGAGACAGGGGCACCCTTACCAGGAGGCTTTGCTGGCAGAGTCTCATCTCGCTGTCGGCTGGCTCAGCCAGCAGCTCCAGCAGCAGGGCTAGGAAGCAGCTGGCACTCTCCTGGAAGGTCTGCAGGCTGGGGGAGGCAGCAGGGGCAGAGGACAGCAAAGAAACATGGCCCCTGGTTGTGAGGACAGGCTCTGGCCAGGCCCATATGGCCCTGGCTAATGGAGCAGGCAGCATGCACTAGCACTGTGAGCTGCTGTCAGCAGGCAGCACAACTGGACTCTAGTCAGCTGTGCCTTTCCCTTAATTAGTCCCACTCACGGAAAGTGCTCCTCTGTGAGCACAGTGATACAGCACAAAGTGCTTAGTCCATGGTGCTTCCCCACAGAGACAGCTCTAGCCACAGAGTATGAACACCACCCTCCTGCCTACTGCTGGGTCCCTGAAGTGGCCACAAGAGACCTCAGTGCACAGAGGGTTGTCCCTACCTGTCCTTTTGCCCACTCTCCTCCAGGATGCATTCACTGCTGAAATAAACTGTGGTCACCATGAGGAGGTCTGTCAGCACTGTGATACACCAGGGCTGCTGCAAGATCCAGAAAGAAACAGCAAGTGGGCATTGTCTGCTGGCCATCCCAACACCACCGCAACTGGATCCTTTCCTGCAAGGACCTCCCCCTTCTCAAGGGGGCCTTGAAAAGGCACCGGTCCTGTGAGCCAGCTCCAGCAGGACACCAGAGCCTCCTCAGCACCAGCACTCTGCAGGGCTGGAAGGAGCCCAAATTTCTCTGGGGTCCTACACCCACCTGCTTGGTGCTACCACTCTCCAGAATCTGTTTGGCTAGACACAGCAGGGACAGAGGCACATTCAGCTCTCGGCAGAAATGGTCCAGCAACTCAGAGTCACAACGGGTAGCCAGGAGGTTGCTCACAACACAGAGCACAGGACGGAGACGGGAGGCTCCCTCCAGCATCCCTTCCAGCACCTGGACACAGAGAAGCCAGAAGAACTCATGATCAGCAGTGGTTCTGGCCTGTCCATCAGCCATGGGGCAGCCTTTCAACCCATTCAGGCAGGGGACAGCAAGGGAGCAGATGGCAAGCTAAGTGCATGAGACAGCTCTGGCTCCTGGAGAAGCAGAGGATCTCCTTGCTGGCTGGACTGAGGAGTCTCCCAATACTCCCGACCCAATCCTGGGGAAGAAGGCAGCATCCATGTCCCCAGTTGTAGTTGCCTGGGCCAGTCATCACTCACCTGCTGAGCAGAGTCTGCCAGGCGGGCCTGGACACGGTGCTGGAAGGCTGGATCCCTCAGGAGGCTCAGTGGCGTGCTCAGCTGCATGGCTGAGGGCTCAGTGGCCTCGATCAGGTGCTGCCACTCCTCATCGCTCTCCAGCTCCTAGCCACAGAGGAGAGAGGACTGGTGCCACAGACCCTGCCTGCCCTAGGGTCTCTGTATGAGCCCCTGGGGACTGGGCCCTGCTGTTCTCACCACAAGACACTCTCTTACCTCACTCTCCAGGTCCACGGTCTCAATGCTGCGCCTGTCCTGGGGCTCTGCCCTGCCAGCACCAGGCTGCAGAGGGGCACCTGCTCTGGCAAACTCACGCTCATAGTCTTGAGTGATGCTGTGCTCCCTGGTGAAGGAAACAGCGCTGTCAGTAAACGACCTTGCCTTCCCCTCTTCCTCCTGTCCCAGCTTCAGCCTTCCCTCACCGTGGGTTGGGAGGAGGCCCCTCCAACTCCCACTCTGCCATGCTGCTCCTTCCTTGCAGGACACTGAGGTTCTTCTCGTTGGAGGCAGCCAGTGGGTCCCCCTCCCCAAGGGCTGCCTTCCCTGGAGCTGCTCTGGGTCTATGCCCTGGGCATCCTTTGCCAGAGTCCTTCGTAGGTGCATCACCTGTCTTCAGTTGCCCCTGGGTGATGGCAGAGAAGTTTGGTCAGGGCAGGGTTACTCAGCCAGATGAGTCCCCTAGACCTCACGACCCTGAGGACCCCACATCCTGCCTTGTATGTGGCTGGCACCCCAGCCTAACCCATGTACCTTCTGGTTTTTCCCCTCAGGTCCCACTTCAGTGCCCCTCCTTTACCCTGACTGTGGAACACAGTGAGGGGAATCCCACACTTTCCTCCACCTTTTTCTGTGCCTTCTCAACCATCTTCTGCCGTGCCTTTCTCAGGATCCTGGACTGGCCGCTCCTGGGGGCCATGGAATGGGCTTGCTGCTCCTTCAGGGCCTGCAGCTCTGGGGACAGCTTGGTGGTGAAGGGGTTTGAGATCCCGTGTTCTTCTGTGTCATCAATCACTGGGGAAGTGAGGGGAGAACTTCATCAGCAGCTCTCCCTTGGGACACAGGGAGAGTGATGGGCTCTGGGATCCCAGGGGAATCCCGGGGGACCCAGGGCAAGCCCAGGGGCAAGAGCTAGGTCAGTGCTTGGAGAAAGCTGAGAGGAGGGAGGCAAAGACTAGGGTAGTAAAAATAGCAGGGCAGGGTGGTCCTCCCAGGCTCTAGGCAGTAGGAGGAGGAAACAGACCTGGCCAGCGCTGGAAAAAGAGCTGGTACTCACCAGTAACCCGTCCAGCAATGAAGGGGTGAGAGAGCAGCTCCGGCCATGACAGGCGCTGGCGAGGGTCCTTCATTAGTAGTCCCTGCAGGAAGCTCTACAGGGCAGCACAGCACCAGGGTCACCAACACATGCTTGGCACCCACCAGTGAGCACAGTGTACCCACCAGTCTCCCCCATTGAGGGCACCCAGGCCTGCGTTCCCTGCCTGGCTCTGGGAAAGGAGTGGCTCCAGCGCTTAGGGCAGACAGGAAGACACTTCCCTTCCCAGCACAGTAAATCACTCCTCTGCTGTCAGCCCCAGTTTCCCCGCTTATGGACAGCAGTGATAAGGGTCCCCCTCCCAGGAAGCCCAGCTCTCACCCCTTCTCTATGTTCTGAAATCCCTGTTAGGGGACATAAAACCTAAGAGTGGCCCATGAGGGCAGCAGGCGAGGCCAAAGCTGCTACCACATTAACGGATTTCACCCCACAGACAGGGCCTCCCCCCTTACCTTGAAGACTGGGCTTATGGCCGTGGGCCATTTGACGGGGTCCTTGACAATGAGGCTGACAAGCTGGAAGATGCTGCTGGTGTAGAAGGGAGGAGTGCCCACGAAGAGCTCGTACAGGATGCAGCCCACAGACCACAGGTCCGCCGTGTGGTCATACGGCCGCTCCTCCACCAGCTCAGGGGACATGTACAGTGGGGTGCCCTTGATGGAAGTCAGCACCATGGTGTGGATGCTCATGGCACGGGCAAATCTGTCAGAGCAAAGTACAGATGGCCAGTTCAGGCTGAAACATCCATTGCAGCTCCCAGGGAGATCCCTACAAGTTTACCAACATCTCTCCCCTCTGGAGTCCAAAATCCCCCATCCCTGCTCAACCTCTAAAGATGCACAGAATCCAGGGCTCCTTCCACACTCCTCCCTCCTCCTCTACAGCATCCAGGACATCCCTTGGCTGCCCCAAGGCCAAGTGTCCCCCTTAAGCTGGCCCCCAGCACCAACCCGAAGTCACAGAGCTTGATGATGCCATCTTTGCCCAGCAGGATGTTCTGGGGTTTCATGTCACGGTGCAGGATGCGGTGGGAGTGCAGGTAATAGAGAGCAGAGACCAGTTGGGCAGCTATGTTCTGGACCTGCCGGAGACATGGGAGCCTCACCCTGTGTCCCATGGTGCCACTAGCTGGCACAACCATGGGGTCTCTTACAGCCTGGCTCCCCCAGTACCCCCACTCCTCCCCTTGCCCTCTTCGGGGCAGGGACTAGCCCCAGCCATGGGCCAGAAGTTCCTTGGAGTAGGCCGATGGCCAAGGCAGCAACCTGGTGCTGCGGTCCTTGGAGAGGGAACAGGGAAACTGAGGTCCCTGCTGGACCCCACTGTCCCCCAGTGCAACCTGGCGCCCTCCCCATCCCCTTCAGAAGCTCTGCCAGGTAAAGCCCTGGAGCCACCCTCACCCTCCTGATGTCTCCTGACCCACAGCAGAGACCCGCTGCCTGCAGGCAGACAATCCTGTTCTCTCCATCCTGCAGCAAACACTGTGTGGCCACTGCCTTGACAGTCACCTGGTCCTCAGGCAAACTCCCATCATCCTCCAGGATCTGGAAGAGCTCCCCCTCTGCATAGTCAGTCACCACCACCACCTGGAGGTAAGAGCAGCATGGTGAGATCAGGCACTCACCCAGGTGCATCTCCACCATGCCCTGGGGACCGGGACAGAGCAGGGTAGGAAATCTGAGAGACGTGCTGGGGTGTCATCATGCACAGCCCATCAGCTTGGGCTGGGACCTGGGATGGGAGAGATCCCCTGTGGCTGCACTGCAGCAAGGACCTGGCACTTAGCAGAGGCCTTGTGGCTGTCCTTACCTCATACAGCCAACAGAAACCAGGGAAGAGGGAAGGACAGGACAAGCCCAGAATGGTACTTTCAAGCCCAGTGGGTAGAATCACTCCCTTGAGCTTGTTTTGAATCTGCTACCCAATTACTTTATTTCATGCCTCCATATCCCATAGCACAGTCTTCAGTCCTTTCTTATCATACTCTCTCCATGAGAGTTTAAATCAGTGAAAAGTCAGTCTCTGAAGAGACTGATGAGGTGACTGAAGAGTCACCTTCATCCTGTGATTCAAAACCACTCCTCTTGCATCACACACCCCCTACCCAACTCCTTCGCCTCTGCATATGACGTAGTGCACCCCACACAGCCCAGATAGGTGCTGACTCCCTACACAGCACATATTGAAGGGCTCTGAAAAACACTGACCAGGCCCTGGGAGGGTGTCACCAGCATCTCCTGAGAAAGAGGTCCCTATGACAGCAGGGACCAGCCCCTGTTCCCCTGCCCCAGTCAAGCAAAAGCATCTGCCCGGAGTAGTCCCCTTCACCTCCTTGTTGGTCTCAAAGCTGTCGAGCATCTGGATGATGTTGGGGTGATGGAGGCCTCTCATGATCTCAATTTCCCGCTGCAGGTTCTTCAGCTCCTTCTCAGACCGCCCCACCTTGGGTATGAACTTCAATGCCACCACCTTTCAAAGCAGGCAAAGCTGGGATCAGAGCAAGTTCCCACCCACCCTGGCAGAGACCGTGTTTAACCCAAATGGGACTCAGCTTTTCCAGCTGAGCACACTGAACAAGATGTTTTTTCACTGGATCCCTTGGAGCTGGGGCTCCCCCCAGGCCCTTGCACATCGATACAGGTGCTCACAGTACTTTGCACACTGGCGTTTAAAGCAAAGAAATTTAATCAGTAAGCACAGACAAAACTAGAACTGCCAGAAACACGGGACAGGACCTAGAGATGCTGGTGGACAGCAAGCCTAACATGAGCCAGCAGCATGCCCTGGCAGTGAGGAGCACTAGCAGCACCCTGAGCTGTATCAACAGGCAGGAGTTGGAGGGAAGTGACTATTGCCCTTTATTTGGAACTTCTTAGACTGCGTTGGCAATATTGTGGCCAGTTTTTGGCCCAGAAAGACATCAATAGGCTGGAGGGGGTATAGCAGAGGCCATTGGATGGTGAGGGGGCTGAAGCATGTGGGAGGATGACACAAGGATTGCAAATTGAAACAGGGAAGCTTCAACTTGATTTAAGGAAAAACGATTCACCCCAGGTATAGTCAAGCACTGGCTGCGGGGTGTTTATCCTTGAGGTTTCACAGGATCTGGATTTAGTGCTGGCCCTGCTTTGAGCAGTGGATGGACTAGACACCTCCTGAGGTCCCTTGAACCTGAATGAGTCTGTGCCAGCAGGAGCTGGCCAGGAATGTCAGCAGAAAAATGGATGAGTGCTGAGTCCCAAAGACCTGGCAAGGCCCTGGAACCTAACAGCCACCAGAAATCATTCCCGGTGCCACACAACGGACCCCCAGCCCTCTCCCCTGCCACCTCTCTCCTCACCTGGGCACTGTGTTTCCGGCGCCCCTTGTACACGCGCCCAAAAGAGCCTTCGCCGATCATTTCCAGGACGTGATACTTCTCCATCGCAGGCATTCAGGGAGGGGGCCGCTGAGCTGCTGAGGCAAAACGGCCGGTGAGGAAAAGCACTTCGCCCTCTCTCCCCTCCTCTTGCCCTCCGCCACTGGCTGCCAAGGGGCACCAACCCCAGCTGCGATGGAGACGGGCAGTGCCAGTGCTGGGAAGACAGGGCTACACGCTCTGCGATCCCAAATCCCAAGGGCCGGGGCTTCCCCTCCCCGCCGGCATCTCCCCTCCCCGCCGGCATCTCCCCTCCCCGCAGCGCTCCACCCAGGGCCCGGTCGCCAGGGCGGGTGTCCCCGGGGCCCTCCGCCGGGCTCTGTCCCTGCCCCCCGGCTCCACCTCCGCTCCCCTACGGCAGGACGAGACCCAAGACCTGGTCGAAGCCCCCCGGGCGGGATTAACCTCGCCCCGCTCCGCTCCCGTCGCGGCCCGGTCACCCCCGGGCCCGCCGCCGCCACGGCGTCGCCTAGCAACACCCTCCCCGTCCGTGCGCCCTCGCGGAGGTTTCGCTTCCGGTTCCGGGGCGTGAGGGAAGATGGCGGCTGCCGGTGAGGAGGCGGAGGCGACGGACTGGTAAACGCGCTCCCCCCACCCTTTCCCTGGTCCTGATGCCTCGCACCGCCGGTACCCCGCACCCCCAGCCCAGCACGGGGGGTTGGCGGCGCCGCCGCCTGACCCCCGCCCGGTCCCCGCAGGGCCCTGCCGCCCGAGGTGGAGGTGCTGGAGTCCATCTACCTGGAGGAGCTGCGGGTGGCGCGGGGCCGCGGCAGGTATGTACCGGGGCCCACATCCTCCCCCCCTCCGCCCCGGGGCCCGGCCCGGCCCGGCCCGGCGCCGCCGCCCCCGCCGCCCCTCACCTCGGCCTGCCCCGCAGGTGGGAGCCCTGGGAGATCAGCATCACCCTGCACCCCGCCACGGCCCAGGACCAGGACTCCCAGTATGTCCGCTTCACCCTGGTGCTCTCTGTGCCCCCCCAGGTAGGCTGTCGGACCCCCGTGCCCCCTTTCCTCCCCGCCCCGGGTCTCTACGCTTTCCTTGTTGCGCTTTGGGTGTTTTTCTTTTTCTTTTTTTTTTTTTTTCCTAGTATCCCAACAAAGCTCCGGAAATCTCGATCAGGAACCCGCGGGGGCTGTCAGATGAGCAAATTCAAAAGTGAGTGCCGGGAGGGTGGGGAGAGGGTGATCCTTTCCTCCAGAGATCCGGGAGGCAGAACTGGTGGAAAAGCCTTCTCTCAAATTCATATGGCTCCCCGTGTCTGGTTAACAGATGGATACAGGTCCCTAAATCACCTTGATTTAAATCTCATGGGAGCCACTGGTGCTGAGTTTGACACTGGGGGACCCCCCTATGGTTGTTCCCCTGTGGTACCCCTGAAACGTAATCTAAATCCCCTGGGCTTTTGAGGCTGTTGGTACTGCTTTGACAGAGGTGGAACCAAACTGAGTCCTTGGGCAGCCCCTTGTTGCCTTTGTGCTCCTGTCCTTGGTGCAGTGGAGTGTGTGCAGGGAGACCCTGGTACCTGCTGGCAGCACAGGAGTAACGCAGCTCCTACCAGACCTGGTCAGGGGCTGCCATCAGATAAACAAAGCCTGAGATTCACCAAGACCAAAGGGTGCTGGGTGAGCTTGAGCTGAGGCAGTCAGCAAACCTGCTCTTGCATGTCCTCTGAAGACAAAGGCTTCCTGTGCGCCGGCTTGTGGGGAGCCGGGAGAGCACGTGAATATGTGTGTGCACATGTGCCCATCCCATGCTGCAGGCAAAGCCTGGAGGCCAGTGCTCTATTTCTTCTTCCTGTCATCGTGGCAGGGTGACAGGTATGTGGGATAGTGAAAAGGTGTGGCTAAATTTGTGTTAAGCATTTCTGCCGTTTTGCTGTAGGATTTCCCAGACCCTTAGAAGTGTTGCTGAAGCCAGGCTGGGGACAGAGGTGCTCTACGAACTGATTGAGGTGAGAGTTGGGGGAGACTGGGGGTGACCAGCCACAGACACTGCTCCCTGACTGCCCAAGGGGTGGGAGAGCCCTGAGCCCATGGGCAGGCCAGCGAGTAAAATGTTTGCTTTGATGCTTCTGCAGAAGGGGAAGGAGATTCTCACTGACAACAACATTCCTCACGGCCAGTGCGTGATCTGCCTTTATGGATTCCAGGTAGGCATGTGTCTCCTGGCCCTGCAAGCTGGCTGGGAAGTGAGGTGAGAGAATGGGGAGCCTGGGGCTCAAAGCTTAGGATATCGGCCTGGGACCAGGGTGTGCCTCAGCAGCCCCCTGTCCCCCTGGCCTGTAGGCAATCCTACTGAGCATGAACATTCCTAAGGCGATATATGCTACTCTCCCTGTCAGCCTGAAGATAACCATCTACAGAAACAAGGCATAGGGGCAGCGAGTGTTGCCAGTGTCTCCAAAGGAGTAGGTAGGGTCTGGGGATAGTTGCTGGTGCATCTCAACTTCCCTGTGTTGGTCAAAGCTCGCCTGGAGTTCAGCACACAGGTGGTCAGGAGGGACTGGAACACATCCGTGCAGGTGCCGAGGTCTGCGGGGAAAGGGGAGCTTGCCTTGTCCAGGTTGCAAGGAGAGGCAGTGCCTGCCTAGGAAGGAGAACACAACAGGTGAGCAGATTGCTGCTTACACAGGAGTATACGCAGAGAAATCAGTTACAAAAACTTTGCACCTTGACATTAGGAGTGTTTCTCACACTCAGAACAGGGAGCAGTGTCCCAGTAAGAGCTGAGGAAGTAGAGATGAAGCCCAGCAGAAGATGTTGTGTGGCTCTGCCAGCAATAGCGCTAATTCCCCACTGCCAGCACTGACATGGGAGTGAAAACCCACCTCAGCTGAGGAGGCTACACAACCCTGTGCTCAGAAACCCTTTGAAGCTTCCCTTTCTCCTCTACAGGAGAGAGAAGCCTTCACAAAGACCCACTGCTACCACTACTTCCACTCCCACTGCCTGGCCCGCTATGCCCAGCACATGGAGGAGGAGATCCTCGTGCAGCAGGAGGAGAGAGAGCAGCACCTGGCGCCATCCCCCAAACAGGTACCGGGCCCTGGGCTTCCTCCCCAGGCCCCCTGTGCAGGCCCTCATGATGTCTCTGTCACCCCCTTCAGGACATGGGAGTAAGGGCTAGCCTGACCCAGCAGCATGGTCAGTGTCATGCCCGCACTGAGAATCAAAGCAGGGATTAGACCAAGTGATCCCCAAAGGCCCTTTCCAACCAAAATTACCCCATAAGTTTTTAGTACTTTAGCAGTTGGTTTATTGGATCTCTGGGTCAGCGCCTGCTGTGGAAGGGGGCAGGGGAGTTGCATTTTTGGACTTCTGGAACCACAGGAGTTAGAAAAGAGAGCTCCTTCCCTAGTCCTTGAACTGCAGGGGTTTGCAGCAGGATAAACATTACCACCTGTGTTCTGGGGCAATAAAACCTGCTTGAGCAGCTGTTGGAAGAGTTATCAGCCACAGAGCAAACAGCACAGCTGAGCGTGAAACAAGTTAAAGGCTCCTTCCTGCAAAACCCTTTCAAAGATGTGCTGCCTAGATGACATGCTCTGCTTTGTTGTGGAGTAAAATAGATCCTAGCCTAAGGATGACTGAAGCCATATATGCTGACAGAGGTGGTTTGTACAGCGGTCAGCCACTGGAGCACAAATCCCAGTGAGCCTCGTGGTGGAGAAACCTTCTGTAGCAGTCGTTGAGACACCAGGCTGCCCTCATGCTGCTGGAACTCCCCTGGGCTTCTCTGCCCTGGCAGAAGAGTGAAGAAGGCCACCCTGTTCCAATTCCAGGCTGGGGTTATCCAGCAGTGCGTGAGCTGTGTTGTGGCCAGGGTTTGGTATCACCTCTTGCCTCCCTGCAGGAAGTCGGTGTGCAGTGCCCTGTCTGCCGGGAGACCCTGGTCTATGATCTCTGTGCTCTGAAGGCAGCACCCCCCCCACAGCACCCGCTGGTAAGAGATGGGGGCTCACCTGCCCAGGTGCACCCGCTCACTGGGTAGCTTCAACTGGGATGTTATAGCAGAATGAATGCACGCTCTGAGGTCCTCCTAGATGGCCCATCCAAAGGGCAGTTCACAAAACCTAGCAGGGCATCTCCTGACTCTTTGATGTGTCCACAAAGAGCAGGTTTAGTTGTATAGCCCTGAGTCTTGAGCAGATGTGCTGGGGCAGAGGTGATTCTGCCATGGGGCATGTCTCTGTACTCACTGGGATATAATCGGGCTCAGGAGAGTGACCTGATCGTAGCTGCTCTGCATCTTGCCCCACAACAGGATGTCCCAAGGCAGTCACTGCAGGAACAGTGGGTCTGCACTGGCATGCGCTGCCTCTGTCGAGGGATTTCACATGCATCTGTAGGCCTGGCCAAATGTGGCAAAGGGAAGCAGGTTGCCTGGGTGCTGTGTGATCAAAGGAGGGTTTGGGGAGTAGCTCTTAGCACTGCCAGCTGCCTATCTGTGCTAGGTGTTGAGAGCGCCCTTACCCCACCTTACTTTCTGCCGCTCAGGAGCCATACAGGCCGGACACCAAGACGCTGCAGCACCAGGAAGAACTGCGCTTAATTTTCAAGAGACAGCAAGAGAAAGGGGGCATCATTGACCCTGAAGCAGAGAGGAACCGTTACTTCATCAGCCTCCAGGCGGTATGGCACTAGGGGCAGAGAGCTGGTGAGGGGGGCCCTGGACTGCAGGACTGAGCGCTGTTGTCTGCTGTGGGACTCCCCTGTCCCTTTCTTCACTGGTGGCTTCTTTCTTTCAGCCTCCAGCTGCTGTTGATCCAGGCCAAGCAGCTGCTGCCTCTGAGCTGCCAGTGAGTGCAGGTGCTTTGGATGTGCCCCAGCCGCCCAGCCAAGCCTCGGCTCCAGAGCCAGCCGGGGCACCGGTGGCCAGGGCAGAACCCGGGCGGCCCGAGAGGCCTGCTGTGCCCAGAGAGCAACAGAGCAAGAGGGAGAGGCACAGAGGGGAGAGGCCAGGCCCCAGAGGCCAGGGCAGGCAGTCGTGCAGTGGCTCACAGGAACCGGGAGAGGAAGCCTGTCATCCACTCCATGGCTCCAGGGGGCCCAGGGGCTTCAGCCGGAGACCAGACCGAAGACCTGGTGGGAGGCACAGCCAGGAGTTTCCAAAGCCTCACAGCAGAAGCAGGGCTGCTGCCTTGGCTGAAAGAAAGGAGCTGTGCCCTGAAGACCCCTCACCTGTAACAGAGGCAGTGGACTTGAAAGAGGAGCGCCGTGATGTGGAGAGATGGACCCCAGAGGAGGGGGCTGAGGCCCGGGGCAGGGAGAAGGAGAACCTGGCATTCAACCGCAGCGACCACAGAGCAGCTCCCAGCTGGCAGGGCCACCACAGGCCCTGGGATTGCGGGAGGTGGGAGAGGTCCAGAGTCCAGGAGCGTGGTTCCTACCCCAGAGCACCAAGAGGGCGAGGAGTGTTCAGGCCCAGTGGACGACGAGAAGCCCATCTCCTTGAGAAGGAGAGTGGCTCCTAGCAGGAGTGGTGACGGGCTGGGCTGGGGTAGGGGAAGGGCTGTTTCTGGGGAGAACAGTGAAGGCTCTGGTGGAGCAGTAGTAAGCAGACACCGTGCCCCTTGGGAGGGAGGAGGCAGTTGGCATGTGGCACAGCTTGGGACAGGGTATGTGTGGAATGAAGCATCCTGGCGTGAGTGACTGGCTGTCACCAGCATTGGAGAAGCTGATTCCTGATAGATGATGTAAGCCGTGGTCTCGGGGGACCCAGGGGACAGAAGAAGCGTGACTGGGGACCTGCAGCCATCATCCCTGTATGTGAGCTGCCAGGAAATGTGCACACCTACAGAGCAAATGGACTGAGCCTAGCATGTTGCGACGGCAGAGCCAGTGTCGTGGCAGGACTTTCCCTGGAAGCCAGCATCCCGTGGAGCCGTGGTGGTGCCAAGTGATGAGGCTTGCTGTCCCCCCCATTCCTTCTCAGAGCGCCTTCTCAACTGCTGTCCCTGTCCCTTGGAGACAGCATTGCTTCTCCTGCAGCCCTGACCGCTGTTCAGCTGATGGGCTCAGCCAGGCAAGTCTTTTGTACGACAGGACATTTCCCAGTCCCAGCCAGGAGAGCTAAATTAAGCTTAAGTCAATGCATTGGCAGGTCAGGGCTGTCTGGTGGCTGAGGCTTTGGGTTGGCTCCTGCTCCCCCAGGCAGCCTGAATTTAGCTGGAGCTCCTGCCCTGTCCTTCAGCTGCTTTTGTGCAGGCAGAAGCTGACGGAGACCTGGGAAGAGCACTCTACTTTGCGACCTGTATCTGTCAGGATCCCTCTCAAAGGCCAGGCCAGGTTGTCTCTTGGATCTTCCAACAGCCCGGAGTGAAAACATGCCCCAATACTTTGGATACTCTTTCTTACTCTCGTTTCATCTTTGAGCTGATCTTGCTTCAAAGAAATGAGGATTTGCTGTTTAAACTAACTTGGTGCAGTTCCTTCTGCTGCTGCTTCACAGATTTAATGTGTCCCACTCCACAGCCATGATGGGTGATCCCAAGCTTCTGAAGTGGGACACTGGTATTAAATTAATTTGTTGGGTCTTCTCCAGAGCCTGCTCCCTTTGTTTTCTCTGACCTCTCGCTCCTGTTCTTTGCTGTTTGGAGCAAAGGTGTTGATCCCTGGTATTGCTCACTCCCCTCCCTGCTCCCTACACCTGGAGCTGGGGCAGAGACCTTCCCCTGGCACTCCTGGGTGGCAGGAGGGCTCCCCAGGCCCTGCTTTGCCTGACTTGGTGTAAGCTGTCTGGCTCACCCGGACAGTACTGACTCCTTCACACTTGTTTGTGCCTTGTGCCCCCACCTCTCTTTTGGCCACACATGGGTTGTTATTGTCTTTCTTCTCCTGCTGAGTGCAAAAATGGCCATGCTGCGATGGACTTGTCAGGTGTGATCCCTGGGAAACCAAAGGCTGTGTGCCAGCTGGGAGGGCATTTGCGCTGTATCTGCCTGGCTGATGCTTTGGCACGTGAATGGTGCACAAAAGCTCTCTCTTGAATGGGTCCTTCTCACCTCCTGCCCTGCTCTCTCCATGCCTGGCCTTGTCCCAAAGGAGTTAGTTTAACCCGCTGCCCAAGAACCTTCTGTGCTTAGATTTCCAACACTGGCCTGTTTTCAACCCTAATGCTGTAAAAGCATTATTTTTTTTTTAACTCCTTGGTCTGAACCTACACTACCTGTCCTAGGCTTGGGGATATGAGCGCCAGATGTTGTGCCCTGCTGGGGATGAGGGCTGAGCACTTGCTCCCTGAAGAAAGCCCAGATTTTTCTTCAGTGCTTGCTCTGTCCTTGCTCCAGCTAGTTTCTGGGTGAACAGCCTGTCCACACTTGGGTGAAAAGGTGTAAACTTTATCTGACGTTGGTGCTTGTTCTGCTGCCTCCTGCCTTCACTTTTGAAATTGCTGTACTCCAAGAAAGGCATTTGATCATGTCCTGACAGAAACACGAAGATCTTGGCCCCTTGCAGCAGCTGAAGCTCCTTGGCTTCCTCCAGCAAGCCAGGCTTAATCTCAGCAGGAAAGCTGCTGTGGCCAGTGTTTGGAGCATGGGAATTCAGCCATGGAAATTGGAGTGAGTGAGGACTTGGGTAACTTCAATCAAATGCCAGATGTGTTAGAGGGGAGGCTTTTTTCCTGGGAGTAGGGATTTAGGAAGGGCCCTCACCTTTCTGACTCACTGCTGCCAGCCTGGAGCAGAGGACATTTTGCAACAGCACGTGGAAACATGTGGGCTAAACAAAACAAACATCTGGGTTGGAGGGGAGGAATGGAGCCTGCACCCTGCCCTAGGGCTCCTTGCTTGGTGTCCACCTGCATCACCCACCTACCTCACAGGGCTGTTGTGAGGCTTAATGGGCAAAAGCACTCATGCTGGGCAGAAGGGCACCAGCGACATCTGTAGCATTAACACTATTAAAAGCAAGCAGAGTGAGAGATGTTGCCTGTGCTCTTGTGTGGTGGCATCGTGGTGGGGGCCCATGTCCCCTCTGGCTCTTCCTCACCACTTCCCCATCCTCCCAAACTGCTGCAAGGCATTTGCTAGTCGCTCACTGGCCAGTTTTGACCCCCAGCTTTGTGAGACAAGCCTGGATCCAAGCAGTTGGCCTCTGGGATGGCCAGGCATGGGGTTTGAGATGCCAACAGCAGCACCCTGCTCTGGGAGCTGCCCAAGTCACTAGAGACCCCCCCCACCCCCCCGTGGCCAGAGGATCAACCCTTCACTTGCAGAAACATTTGTGCAAGTCTAGGGTTGCATCAAAGCAGCGCCCTTTCGGGCTGAAATTCAGCCAGGTGGCATTGGCTGGGCCCCTTCGTATCCCCGGGCGCTCTCAGCTTCGCCCTTGGCCCCACAGGGCAGAGCCAAGACGAGGGCTGAGCAGCAACCTAATGGTTGGGGTTTGGCCTGGAACCAGCTCCCCCAGCTCTGCCAAGGTGACGCAGCCCCCCGAGGCAAGGACATGAACACGAGGCTGGCTCTGGGGAAGCTCATTTTGGGACTCTGAAACAGGGACTAGGGAGGAGAGAGGCTCTGGCTGGCTTGTTCTGTGGGTCAGCACGCATACCCTGACCCCTGGCTCCAAGGCACTGGGAAGGAGGTGCAAACCCAGCTCGCTTCTCGATTGCTTTGCAGGCACCTGTGGCTCTACCAACCCATCCAGGACTTTTCTTCCTGGCGGGAAGGAAGCCCGGTGACAGGGAAAAGGCTGTGAGAGCCAGCAGCTGGCCAAATCCCTCCTTCAGCCACGCAGGGCCTCTCCTGCTGGAAGGAGAGGAGTAGTCACCTCCAATAGGAATTTCTGCACCTTGCACTGGGCTGGCCTGGCTGCAGAAATGACCGTTGGGATTAACATCAAGCTCTTGGGAAGATGTTCTGTAACCAGCCAAAGCCTCTCATCTGCCCCCACAGGCGGGCATGGGGTAGCTCCAGGGCCCCACCTCTCCTCTGGCAGGAAGGACAGTCATGCCCACCCAGGAACAATGTCCAAGCAGATCTGTGACTTGGCATCACAACCCAGCAGGGCAGGAGCTGTGGCACCAGCCTGCAGCCTGAGGGACAACGAGCTGTCTCTTGGGAGCCACTTCTGAAACACTCTGGATTTGCAGTACTGGCCATGCCGAGCTGCGGTCAGGAGGGCTCTGGACCAGCAGCTGGGGCAACCAGTTAGTGGGGCAACTAACAGGCGAAGGGACCGGAGAGCTAAGAGCCGTGTTGTGCACTTCACAGAGGATATTCACAAAGCAGTGAAGACTGCTGTCCCTTCAAAGACCAGCAGCTTTAGCACTGTAGCACCCCAATGTCCTGCCCCAGGGAAGTGCCCTTCTGGGGCACCCCCAGGCTGCTCCACGAGGAAGGGCATTCACATCCAGGAGCCTCGGCAGTTTACAGCAATCCCAGCATGAGGCATGCACTGGTGAGTGGGGCCGGTGCAGCACCACCCAAGTCTGGGGAGCGGCAAGAGCTGATTTCCTCTCCCTGCTGCAAGGCTGGCAGCTCTGACTCTCCACATGTTTTAATAAAAAACCAAGGCCTTGGACAGGTAGAGGTGAACAGAGACCTGGCCTACATGGCTGCGCAGCTCCATGGCATCCCCAGGATGGTCAAGTCCTTGCCCCAGTCCTTGCAGCGTGGCAGGGGAAAGCTGGCCCCTAGTCACAGCAGGATGGAGCCTGTGTTTGAAATGGCTCCTTCGGGGTCCGTCTTGTAGAGCATGAAGTGGCCCTGTACCTGGGCAGCGCTGATCTGTTTGGAGACCGCCAGTGCCTGCTCCGCAAACCGCTCGGCTGCAGCTGGGGGCTGCTCGGGGTAGAAGCGCTGGAACATGCAGGCAAGCTGCCAGCGAGAGCAATGGCCCACGTACTGCTTGAGATCCACGCGGCCAGGACGCACCAGGGCTGGGTCCAGCCTGTTGAGAGACACAGGGGTGCCTTGAAAACCTGATCAAAGTGTCTTTGCAGGGTGGGTCCTGCAGGAATCATAGAATCATTTAGGTTGGAAAAGACCTTTAAGATCATCAAGTCCAACCATCAATGATGCCCACTAAACCATGTCCTGAAGTGCCTTGTCTACGCGCTTTTTGAATACCTCCAGGGATGGTGACTCAACCACCTTCCTGGGCAGCCTGTTCCAATACTTGACAACCCCTTCAGTAAAGAAATTTTTCCTAATATCCAATCTAAACCTCCCCTGTCACAACTTGAGGCCATTTCTTCTCCTATCTCCAGCCACCTGACAGAAGAGACTGGCACCCACCTCGCTACAACCTCCTTTCAGGTAGTTGTAGAGAGCGATAAGGTCTCCCCTCAGCCTCCTTTTCTCCAGACTAAACAACCCCAGCTCCCTCAGCCATTCCTCATAAGACTTGTGCTCGCCCCTCACCAACTTGGTTGCCCTTCTCTGGACACGCTCCAGAACCTCAGTGTCTTTCCTGTAGTGAGGGTCCCAAAACTGAACACAGTAAAGGCCACCCCACTCCATGCTAGCACAGCCAGTGTCCTATCTGTAAGGTGCTCTGCATTGTGAGATGGTAAAGGTGGGGAAGAGGTTTGACCCTAGGGGATTGAGGGGGGAAATCAACCCAAAAGTGAGAGAGCTGGGGAAGGGCTGGCTCTGGAAGAGGACAAGCGTGTCCTGGGAAACAGCTCTGCCCATCTCTGTCCTATGAGCAACCTCTGAACAACCCTCTAGGCCAGCTCGGTCTGGAGTGAACCAAGCTTGCCACAAGGCAGCGTCTGGCCAGGTGCCGTGAGCCCAGGCTGCATCCTGCCAACCCAACGGGCTGCACATGGGGCTGGTGTTTTACTGGCAGCATGGCCACAACCCCAAAACCTGCAGATCCCCACGAGCAGGAAGCTGGTACCTCTCCTGAAGGGCACAACCATGGTCTGAACAGCAAGGAAGCATCTGAGGCTCCAGCAAAAGAGACCCTGATTAGCAATCAAGGGGTTTGCATCCCAAGGGAGGATTTGGGAAACGTGAATCCCCAGTCTGCACACTGGAGGATGCAAATAGCCTTCCATAAAGCCCATCAAAAGGGAGCAAGGTTTTCCCGTGCTACCCTCCCTGTTCCCTCCCAGACGGCAGCTCTGACCTGTCCATGTAGTTGGTGGTCATGAAGACAATTCGGGCCTCTGTGGAGGCCACACCATCCAGTGCGTTGAGGAGGCCACTGAAGGTCAGGCGCCCCATGCCTTGGTACACAGCTGGGTCTGCAGACAGAGGTGTCTGAGATCATATCCACTGGCCACTAACGCCGTGCAGTCTTGCAGGCCACCTCCCTATCACCTGAGGTTTAAGCCAAGCTCCCCACTCTCTCCTTGCCCTGAGGTTGACCCTCTGTCTCTCCCTGGCTGGCAGCACATTTACCTCCCCTGCCCACCTGCACCCCTGGGAACCCAAAAAGAGAATAAGGGAGAAAGCCACGCCCTCCCTCATGCTGCAGATAGCTGGGCAGGAGAAGTGTCTTTGCCGGAGGATAAAGGACCCAAACTTCCCTTTATATAGCCTAACCACAACTGGGTGAGGTCCAGCTTGGGCCCCGAGGCCCCAGAGAGCTGCCCACTCCTGGTCTCTGCTGGTGTGGCAGAGCAGCCCAGAGTCCAAACCTTTCCCCAGCACAGCCAGCAAACCTCCCTCCCACCACTGGCCCAGGAACAGGGGCACTGCTCACTCTCAGCAGCGAGGTCCCGGCTGACGAAGGCAGCATCCACGTCCTCCAGCAGGATGATGCTCTGCTGCGGTGCCACGCTCAGGAGGTGATTGAGCCGGTCATCAGAGAGGCTGTGGTCGCTGAGGCTCAGCAGGCAGATACTGTACTGCAGCTCCCCAGCCAGGGCTGTGCTGGGAAGGACACAAACCACAGGGGTGAATCACAGCGAGAAAGCCCGGAGCAGAGGGAGAACTGGATCTCCATGCCCAGCAGCAGGAGAGAGGGAAGAGGCATCCTCCCCCAGTGGAGATCAGATATGGAGGGTGGGTGGGAGCCCTTGCTCAGCCTGCTGGTGCCATGCAGCGCTGTGCAAAGCAAGGGTGTGAAGGGCTTGTCACCCTGACCTGTCACGGTGCCAGCAATGCAAATGCTTATACCAGGCACCACACAGGAGGTACAGCCCACTCCTGCATTTCAAACCCAAACTCATCCACACCCTCTCAGAAGAGACTGCTGTGCCCCAGAGCAGGCGGCTGGCAGGAAAACTGCTGTTAGCCAGCTGGCAATACTCACATGAAGCTGCTTTTCCCACAGCCAGGAGGACCATACAGCAGGTAGCCTCTTCGGTAGGGGATCCCTAAAAGACAGCGTCCTTTTAGGAATCAGCTGGGTTGCTCTGAGCTCTCTCCCCAGAGCCATGGGGGCTGTGCTGAGCACACACAAAGGATACACCAGAGGAAGGCAAGCAGCAGGGAAAAATCTCTCTGCAGCCATGTCCAGAGAGGACCACAGGCATCCTGCCTCACCCCAACAGCAGCGTCACAGGAGCAATGAACTCCGTGGCTTATAGTGGTTTCCAGGATTAGATTGAACCGAGGGGAGTTTGTTCCTTTGCAGACCCAGGCCTGACCCCAGCACCCGGGCTTGCTCATTTACAGGATGTGGCCAACGTGGTGCCCCACAGCCGTGGCTGCAGGGGGGTAAGGAGCCGCGCTGGGCACGGTACAGAGGATGCCACACTGGAGCCTTGCCTCTCTCGCTGTACCACTTGGGGTTGTCGATGAACTCCTTCACGTCCTGGACCAGCCTCTCTGACACACCTTCCTCCAGCACCACGGAGCTGAGAGGCCGCCGGCGGCGGGGAAAGCCGAACTGCCGCCACTCTGCTCCCATGGCCGTGTACATGATTGTCCTTCCCTCCTGCTGCTGCAGTGCCAGCTCCCGGGCTGCAGAGAGAGGCAGAGGAGACAGCTGGCAGGGAAAAGGATCTCCCTTGAAGCTCTGGGCATCTCCTGGGAGCTGGCTGTTCCCAGCAGGACCCCACGCAGCTCCCCTACAGACCTTCCCGGAGGATATTGAAGAAGATCTCCCGGTCAGTGCCCAGCGCAGTGAAGGTGACAGACTCCCAGGGTGTCCCTGTGTGCAGGTCGATCATCTGCTTCTCCCGGTTGCGCTCGATGCGAATCCACTTCCTGCGATACCTGGGGTGGGAAGACAGGGTTGGGAGACAGTGGTCCAGCACCACTCAGCTGCACCCAGCCCGGTTCATGCATCAAAGAGAACACTCATCTTGGATAAGGAAATCACCTCACACCAGTGAATACAGACTCCTCTCGCTACTCTCAATCTCCTGCCCTAATCCAGACCCAAGGAGGAGGCAGAATCCTCTCTGTTGTCTCCATGGGCACCTCAGGTTGGAGTTTCCTTGCCAAAACGAGGGTCAATCCCCAAACTACTTTCCCCCTGCCCTCCCTTACCAGATGAAATGGTTCCCAGGGCTGGGGACAAAGTCGAACTTGGTGCTGACACGCCCACTTTCATGCTGCAGGTACGACGTCTCAACGCTGAGGTGCTGTGTGTGCTTGGCATGGTGGGAGATCCAGTTCAGCAGCCAGTGGTAGCTTTTATCCTTGCTGGGCACCTCCAAGGTGATCATACAATGGCGCCTGAAAGCCACCAGCCCGAACTGGGCCCCTTTCCGGGCTAACGCCAGGGCTGTGCCCACCCCAACGAGGCCGAACCCAGCCCCGAAGTACGGGTTGTCCTTCAGTGCTAAGACAAAGTCAGAAAAGGGCATTCTGGGAGGTTAAGCGGCTCCTTTCCACAGCATCGTCTCTGCACTCTGGAAACAAACCTGCGTGGAAAGAGGAGGACTGAATGGCAGCGGGGAACGCAACAGATCAACCACAGTTGCCTGGCCTTTATTGTGACTGGTTCGCAAGGCAAAAGGCAGCCTGGCACATTCAGATCCCACACCCATGCTTATCTTATTAGCAGGGGTTCAGACTGCCGCTGGCCACAAGAACCTTCTCCCTCTCTGCAGCCTCTGGGTGAGACAGGCAGGAGGGGTCCAAGAGCTGGAGGCTCTCAAGCAAGCACAGGAGCATCTGTTCCTTCTTCAGCCATGACAACAAGCCCAGAGTTTTACACAGTTTTATTCCTTAAACAGCTACAAATCACTGAGCACTGCAACTATTTAAGGTTTATTGTTTGAAAAAGCTGAAGCGCATCCCCAGGCTGAGCCGAGAGCTGTTTCTTTGCTGCTGGCAACAGGCGCGCGACTGTGGTGGAAGCAGCATCTCCATGTCTGGATTAAGGGCACCAGCCACACACTTAAGGGACCTGAAGTTTCTCCAGCTCCCTCAGCACAGGTCTGTCAGATATAGGGGATGAGGGGGAGCCTCCCCCAACAGAGAGACAGCCTGACGGACACACTCTGCTCCCTCAGGCAGGATCCCACCTCCCCCAGAACAGGGTCTGACCCCGCAGCAAGGCTCCTTCCCAGGACAGTGCCTGCCCTGCCCCACAGGAAGGCCTCGGGCCCACGGCAGGGTCCCTGCCCCGCAGTGGGGCCTTTCCCCCCGCAGCCGAGCCTCAGCCCCGCGGCAGGAGCCCACCTTCCCCCGCAGGAGACCCAGCCCCACACTAGCCTTCCTCACGGCAAGGCCCCAGCCCCCGTCCGCTCCACGGCGGGGCCGCAGCTCCCCTCATCCCCTCCGGCAGGAGCTCGCCCCCGCCGGTACCGGCCTCGGCCTACAGCCCCACCGCCCCTCACCTCCGCGCAGCGCCGCTCTAGCCCAAGCCGCGCCGCTCTCTATGGCCCCGACCCTCACTTCCGCCCGGCGCCGCTTCCGGCCGGCTGCCGGCTCGCACCATAGAGCGGAGCCGGGGCGGTCGGCGGGGCAGAGCAGAGCGGCCGCGCGAGCCGCACAAAGGGTGACGCTCCCTCCCGCCCGGCGCGCACCACCGAGATGTGCCAGGGCAGGAGGCACCGGGGCCCGGTTTGAGTCCCCGGCCCGGGACAACGGGGACAGGCCGGGGCTGCGGTGCGAGGGGGCTCGGACGGCCGCGGCCGTGTGGGGACTCGCGGTGGGCACCTCCTCGCTGGAGGCTGGGCCCAGGTCTGGGGGTTGGGCTCGGGCTGGGGCCCACCTGGGCTCGGGGAGCAAGCCCTGGCTGTTGGGGTCAGGGAGAGGCCCCCCGAGTTTGGGGAGGATACAGGGGTCCTTGCACCCCATCTCCCCCGTAGCAGTGGGTTTCACCAGCAGCCTGCTTGGGGCACAGCAGAAGGGAGCCAGCTTTGAGATACCCCAGTTCATACCCCTGCCTGGGGATTGGCCCCCCCAAAATCCAGTAGGACCCCTGGGCCTCTGGGTTCTCCCTCGTTTAAAGCACTTTCTTCTGTTTCAGCGTAAGAGGCCCTCCTGCCCGGCACCAAGCCAGTGCCCGGTGGCAATGAGCGCAGAAGTGGCTGTGTCTGAGGGTCCCAGCAGGGAGATGGAGGCCCAGTGCTCAGAGCTGCTCCTGCCTACACCAGGAGAGGCAGGAGCTGTGGGAAGCCCCGGTGTGGCCGGCACCAGCCTGGCTGGGACGCCCACGCTGACCGCCAGCCAGGACTTGCTTCTGGCAGAGACGTCGATGCCTGGGGAAGGGGCTCACTCTGAAGGAAGCAACGTGGAAATATTCATCGAGGCAGTGGCTGGCAACGTGACGCTAAGCAACGCAACCAATGCCACAGGTATGGGGTGCAGGGAGGGCAGAATGGGCCCCATGGCGCTCAACGGAGGGAGAGAGGTCTGGCAAGGACCCTTGTCCCCTCCAGCTGGCACCCTGGGGACACTGCGGTGCCCTTGTGTCTCCGACCTCATATGCATCATGAGTCTGGTGTCACCATTTAGTGCAGACCTGGCATGAGCTGGGTGTGTGGATGGGGAGGGGTGGCTGTGGGAGTTGCGTACCAGGTGAGGGGGTTGCTCCAGGCTGTCAGTAGGGACCAGGTGCAGATCTCCACCCTGGACTGCCGCCTCCAACATGCTTCTCACTCGGGTCCAGTGTGGGCACATCCTGCTAGGAATGGGGCTGAGCCCGTCTCCCATCTCTGCATGCCTCAAAGGTGCTAAGGGACAGAACTGGTCATTGTGGTCACCTGGGTGGTGGTGTTCCCTCTCTTATGGGAGGTGTCCTGGGATACCCCGGGTAGGGGGAGGGCTGCAGTTCTCCAAACTGTAATTTGTGGCAACAGGGGTTTATCCTCCTTGTCCAGAGCTGGAACTGAACTGCCAGTCCCAAGCTCTGGGCCTGGTGAAAGACCTTTTTAAAGTTCACCCCTCCCCCTCTGCAGAGGTGCTGGTCAAAGTGGTGGAGCTGTATTTCTGCGAGAGGTGCGGCCAGAGCTTCCCGGAGGCCTCCCTGCTTTCCCAGCACCAGTGCCTGCTGCTGGCCCCCCCAGGGCACCTGGAGCTCCCCGGGACACTGTTGGCTTCTGCCAGTGAGGGCCAGAGCGAGCCGAGGGGTTCAGAGCCACCTGGAGTCAGCACGCAGGAGGGCTCCATTCCTGAGCACCTGCTGTGCCCTGTCTGCCGGGAGGCGTTCACGCAGCCTGGCGAACTCAAGGAGCACTTTAAGACCCACCGTGCCCCACCAGGAGCTCTGCCTTGCCCTGAGAAGGGCTGCTGCTTTACCACGGAGGACCGCAAGCAACTGCGCGGCCACCTGCGCCGCCTGCACGGGGCCTCCCCTGTGTCCTGCACCTACCGTGCCTGCCCGCTGCTCTTCCCCAGCCGCCTGGCCATGGAGCAGCACCACCGCACCCACTTCCCCTTCCACTGCGGCCACTGTGACTTCTTCACGGCCAACGCCAAGCTCTTCTGGCAGCACAGGAAGGGCCATGCTGCGGAGCCCCCTGCTGAGGCACCTGTGACAGATGGCCACCCTGGCTCGGCCCTCCATGGCCTCGAGCAGCGCTGTGTCCTGCCATCAGGTACAGACAGGGGGGTCCAGGGCCTGTGGGTGCTCCAGAGGTTGTGTCCGTGCATCCCAGTTACAACTGGGAGGATTAGGGGGTGATGCTGTGCTGCCAGAGGGCCAGGGAGCCCTGCATTCCGTCCTCCTTGCATGGTTTGTGCCCCCCATCTCAGCCAGGAGTTTTTTTGCATGTATGTGGGTGAGGGGGCTCCCTCTTGCCTGGAGCATGATGATCTCTGTCTTTCCCCATTGAAGCAGCAGAAGAAGGGCAGGACAAGGCGGGGAATTGCCACCCTGGCTGGGAAGCCACCACAGCAGAAGCCAGGCCAGCAAAGCCCGCAGGCACTGGGGAGGGCTCCTTGGAGGGACAGAAAGCGTCAGCTGGAGAAGAGGACTCGGACAGTGGTGGGGACGAGTCGCCAGAGGAGGATGGCGAGAGCCCCTGCGAAGGCGAGGCCAAAGAGGATGGGAAGGCAGCTCCTGAGAAAGCCAGGGTGCCGCGGGCACAGCACTTCAAAGGTAGGATGTGGAGCCCTACCAGGAGCTGCTCAGGCTTTGTATTATGAACAAGCAGCACAGCCTTGAGACTGGTGGGGAAACATGGGCCAGGCTGGTGGGGCCTGGGGGTCCCTTGCCATCCAGCAGCCCCACATCTCCTGCATGTACCAGTGAATTGTTCCCCCAGCCCTCTGCGCAAGCAAATGCATCCCTTCTTTTGCCTGCCCACAACCACTGCCAGGCTCAGTCAAAAGTCTGCCGGGCTTTGGGGATCAGGAACACACGAGCAGGCCTGATTCAGGCTGCGCTTTGCCAGTGTTGAGCTGGAAAGAGCTCATCTGAACCATGCTGGTGGCTTGGGGTGGGGACAGTCCCTCTTAAGTAGATGGCCGCTGTGTGACCACATATGTGTATAAGCCCTCACCCTGGCACAGCTGGATCGGGGAGAGAACATCTGCCTGTGCTCTCCATCTCTTCCCTGCTGATGGCTCCCCATCCTCTGCTTTCACAGGGGATGTTACGGAGGGCTCTGAGTACCTCTACAAAACCCACATGTGCCCCGAATGCAAGCGGTGCTTCAAGAAACGGACGCACCTGGTGGAGCACCTCCACCTGCACTTCCCTGACCCCAGCCTGCAGTGCCCCAACTGCCACAAGTACTTCACCAGCAAAAGCAAGCTGAAAATCCACATGATGCGGGAGACAGGTGAGAAGGCCCATCGCTGCCCGCTCTGCCACTACAGCTCGGTGGAGAAGAATGCCCTCAACCGCCACATGGCCAGCATGCACGAGGACATCTCCAACTTCTACTCCGATGTTTACTCCTGCCCTGTCTGTGAGGAGAAGTTTCGGCTCAGCCAGGCCCTCAAAGAGCACTTGAAGACTCACAAAGCCGAGCCCAAGAGGCTGAGCTGCTTCCAGGGGGGCTGCAACTACTGCGCGGAGGACCGGAAGGAGTTTGTCCGTCACCTCAAGGATGCTCATGGCATCAAGGCGGTGGAGTGCAAGTACCATGCCTGCTCACTGCTCTTTGGCACAGCCGAGGCCATGGAGGCTCACCGAAAAACCCACTATGCCTTCCACTGCCAGCAGTGCGACTTCATCTGCTCCAACAAGCACGTTTTCCGCAAGCACAAGAAGCAGGGGCATCCAGGCAGTGAGCAGCTCCAGTGCAGTTTCTGCCCCTACGCCACTTTCAACCCCGTGGAATTTCACGACCACGTGGGCAAGATGCATGCCCACGAGAAGATCCACAAGTGCACTGAGTGCACCTTTGCCACTGCACACAAGAGGGTCCTCATCCGCCACATGCTGCTGCACACTGGTGGGTGTCCGCTGTGGGGGTCCCAAGAGCCGAGCTGGGATGGGCAGGGAGGGCTGGGTCAGGCTCCTGGATCCCATCACCGGCTCCGCCACTCTGGCGTCACTTGGCTGAAGCTGTGGCCTGCCCCCATCCCTCCTGTTACCCCCAGCTCCTGCTGAGCTGGTTTCTCTACAGGGGGAGACAGACCATGTTGCTTTATCCGGTTGTCATGCTGAGGGCGTTCTTGTGTTGTGTGTAGGAGAGAAGCCTCACAAGTGTGAGCTCTGCGACTTCACGTGCCGGGATGTGAGCTACCTGTCCAAGCACATGCTGACCCACTCCAACGACAAGAACTTCATGTGCACTGAGTGTGGGTACATCACCAAGTGGAAGCACTACCTGAACGTCCACATGCGCAAGCACACTGGAGATCTCCGGTATGACCCCTGGCTCCACTTGCCTGGGAGCATAATTGGTGCTCCCCAAATCCTGCTCCAGGGGTTTGCTGCTCCAGACTGCATTGTGTTCCCGACTCTCTCATGCCTGGGGGATGGCTACAGCCTGCTCTGTCTGGCATGTAAGAAATGCAGTCTTTGAGCTTGCAGGTTGTTGCCAGCATGGTGCTGTGGAGGCAAACCTATTTTTGGTGTCTCCATGCCACCAAGGAGGTCTATTACCACATCAGTGCAGCTCTGAGCTTGGGTTCACGGGCTCTGCTGATGTTTGTGGGCCAATGCCAGCTTGGGCACGTACAGGACTCTGCCAAAACATGTTTTTCACCTCTGTGTTATCACCACCTTTGGGTTCAGTCTGCCTCCAGGGATGCTGGAGGTGCTGCTGGTGTGTCATGTGTGTGGGGAGGGTGACACGGTCGCTGTATGGAATACTCAGGAAATCTATCTCCCGTCCCCAGGCTGGGGGTGTAAAGCACCAGCAGTGCCAAGGGCTGCAGCAGGGAGGAATTGCCTGTGGTAAGAGCTGCCTGGATGGCAAAGGTCAGATCTGGCAAACCAAACAGTACCCCTTCCCCATGTGTCCAGGACAGGAAAGCAGAGCTCAACGTGCCTGACAGGGCTCAGTCTGCCCTGGTTCTTCATGCTGCCTGACCAATTCTGCTTTCCCCACAGGTACCAATGCAACCAGTGCTCATACCGGTGCCACCGCGCTGACCAGCTGAGCAGCCATAAGCTGCGGCACCAGGGCAAAAGTCTGATTTGCGAGGTGTGCGGCTTCGCCTGCAAGCGCAAGTACGAGCTGCAGAAGCACATGCAGGCGAAGCACTCGCAGAACTACCAGGTGCCCATCTTCCAGTGCCAGTACTGCACCTACCAGACCAAGTACAAGCAGGCGCTGCTGAACCACGAGAACTGCAAGCACACCAAGCAGAAGGAGTTTCGCTGTGCCCTCTGTTCCTACTGCACCTTCAGCAACACCAGTCTCTTCTTCCACAAGCGCAAGATTCACGGCTACGTCCCTGGTGACAAGGACTGGCTGGAAAACTATGCCAGCAAGGAGCTGGAGATCAGCTCATCCGAGGCGCTCTTTGGCTATGAGCTTGGTGCAGCCCTGCGTGTGGATGTCAGCTCCCCCCTGGCCAGCAAGGAACAGTGGGCAAAGGCGAAGCCATCCCAGCTGGAGTCCCAGGAAGAAGAGGGCTACCAGCAAACATTCGTGGTGCCCCTCCTTGGGCAGGTTGCCGCTCCACCAGAGAGTGGCAGCGAGGTGGAGAGAGGTGTGGGTGAGGGGGAGCAGAGCTGTCCCACTGCTGGCGATGCCCTGGGAGATGACTGCGTGCGAGGAGATGCTGCTGAAGGCTCAACTGGGCTCGCTGCTTCTGGGGATGTGGCAGAGAGCTGCACCTTGCACTTGGAGGCACTGAACGTCTCGTCTGACCCCCTCCTGGAGCACTTGACTGGAGAAGCCTGTGCAGCACAGTCAGAGAGCATGGAAATGTTGACCTGCAAGGAGCCTCCTGCAACCTATGAGATGCTGGGCTCCCGGGATGACCTTGGCTTGGAGGACAATGACAATACACTCGAAGACATCCCAGACTTTGAGGAAGAGGAGGGAGAGGTACAGGAGGATGAGGCAGTGAGGCTGGAGGGCAGTGTAGCGGCAGGAGACAGCCAGGGAAAAGATGGCCTAAGACAGGCCACGGGCCACCTTGAGGGGTCATGCTCGGACCACCAGAAGCTGGTGGCAGACACCGAGATGAGAGAGACCAGCCAAGCCGAGCTGCCGGAGGCCTGGCTCAATGTGCTGAAGACAGCTGAGCAGAGCCACCCGCCTGTCCCAGAGGACGTGGCTACCCCTGGTGACAATGCCAGAGGCAGCTCGGAGTCAGTACTGAAGGCTCTGCGGAAGCAGGACAAGGAGCAGGCAGAGACGCTGGTGCTGGAGGGCAGGGTGCAGATGCTTGTGGTGCAGTCAGAGAGCCAGATCTTTAAGTGCGAGAGGTGCTCGTATATCACACGGAAGGAGAAGTCCATGTCCTTGCACTCTAAAGCCAGCTGCCAGAGCCGCCGGGCCCCGCTCGTGTGCCGTGAGTGCGGCA
Organism: Harpia harpyja; assembly: GCF_026419915.1. Taxonomy (NCBI): domain Eukaryota; kingdom Metazoa; phylum Chordata; class Aves; order Accipitriformes; family Accipitridae; genus Harpia; species Harpia harpyja. Next base: position 39,702,178 of record NC_068946.1, read on the forward strand.
CCAGCTTTAAGCAGCAAAGGGGGCTCAACACCCACCTTCTCAAGAAGTGCCCAGTCCTCCTGAAGAAGAACAAGATCCTCAAACCAGCTGGTCAGGAGCCACCTGGGTTGTGCCAACCTGCTGACCACCCTGGTGATAATGGTACAGAAATGGCAGAGAGCGAGAAGAGAGGCTCAGAGGAGTTTGGGCATGCTGAGAGCCCTTGGGAAGCTGAACTGTTGCCCGATAAAACGCAAGTAGCAGGCAGTCCTTTGGCTGGGCAACGGGTATCGGGCTGTCCTGCCCCTGAGAAATCCCTGCCGGGTGACAGCACAGAGGTGGCAGAAGAGCCTCCCCAGCAAGGTGATGGGGCTGAGCCAGGTGGAGCCACTTGTCCCCCCCAGCCTGGGAAACCCTCAGAGAAATACCGTCTGGAGGGAGGAAAGCTGCACTGCAACGCCTGCTCCTTCGTGTGCTCCCGTGTCTCCACCATCACCTCCCATGTGGAGGATGGGTGCCGGCGCCTGGAGCAGTTCTGGTGCTCCCTGTGCCCAGAGGCCTTCCGCTCCAGGCGGGCCCTCAAGAGCCACTGTGCCGAGAAGCACATCGTGCATCCCAAGGAGGATGTACCCCAAAGCACCGAGCTCCCTGAGGGGGACCCAGCCAGCATTGAGATGGGCCAGCCCAGTGAGCTTCCGCTGGATGTGGCCCCCCCAAAAGCCACCCTGCCCAAGAGGAGGCGTTTCTCCTGCCCCACTTGCCCCTTCACCTGCCACCAGGAACGGGCCATGAAGACGCACAAGAAGAGGGGCTGCGTGGCGCTCGGCGAGTTTCGCTGCGCCTCCTGCCCCTTCACCTCCAAGGCGGCCAAAGCCCTGCGGCTGCACCGCAAGCTGCACCGCAAACACTACAGCAAGCGGCCGCAGCTGCAGTGCCGCCAGTGCGAGTTCACCTGCAAGCAGGCCCGCTGCCTGCGGCAGCACATCCGCATCAAGCACGAGGGCGTGAAGCCGCACAAGTGCCGCTACTGCGAGTTCAGCACCACACGGCGCTACCGCCTGGAGGCCCACCAGTCCCTGCACACTGGTGTGGGGCGCATCGCCTGCGGCATCTGCAGCCAGACCTTTGGCACCAACTCCAAGCTGCGCATCCACCGCCTACGGGTGCACGAGAAGACGCCCACCCACTTCTGCCCGCTCTGTGACTACAGCAGCTACCTGCAGAATGACATCACCCGCCACGTTAACAGCTGCCACCGCGGCGAGCTCAACTTTGGCTGCTCCCGCTGTGAGGCTCGCTTCAGCTCCGAGACGGCCCTCAAGCAGCACGTCCTGCGTCGGCACGAGGAGAAGGTATCCTACGGCTGCCCACGATGCGGCTTTGTGTGCCACAGCGAGGCCACGCTCAAGTGCCACGTGCAGAAGCAGCACCCGCACCTGGAGTGCAGCACCTGCAAGGAGACCTTTGCCACCCGGGAGGCTCTGGATGAGCACAAGACGCAGCATTTCAGCCACCGCTGTGAGCTGTGCAGCTTTGCAGCCAAGGAGCGGCAGCAGCTGGTGCGGCATTACGTGGAGAGCCATGAGCCAGCCGCCCCCCAGGACAAACCCCTGCGGTGTCCCTTCTGCGACTTTGCCTGCCGCCACCAGCTCGTCTTTGACCAGCACATGAAGGGCCACGGGGGCACCCGCGTGTACAAGTGCTCAGACTGCGAGTACACCACCAAGAACAGGCAGAAGATCACATGGCACATCCGCATCCACACTGGTGAGAAGCCCTACAAGTGCCACCTCTGTAAATACGCCTGCGCTGACCCCTCGCGTCTCAAGGTGAGAGCCCTGCTTGCGGATATATCCCACTGCATCTACGTAGGTTGGGGGGGATCCAGACACGGGAATTTGGGGAAGAAGAAACTACCAAGGGGAGGTTTTGTCCTTTGTCCTCTCCTGTGGCTCGTACAGGAATAGGAGGCGAGCAGATAAAAACTCATGTGAGTACAGTATGTCTGTTCCCTGCTCCCTGCTGTTGCAGATTAAGGGGAAAGGGGATTTGTAGCAAAGCAAGAAGGTGGGTGTCGTGGTTTAACCCCAGCCAGCAACTAAGCACCACCCAGCCGCTCACTCACTCCCCTCCTGATGGGATGGGGGAGAGAATAGGAAGGGTAAAAGTGAGAAAACTCATGGGTTGAGATAAAGACAGTTTAATAGGTAAAGCAGAAGCCACACATGTAAGCAAAGCAAAACAAGGAATTCATTCACTACTTCCCATTGGCAGGCAGGTGTTCAGCCATCTCCAGGAAATCAGGGCTCCATCACGCGTAACTGTTACTTGGGAAGACAAATGCCGTAACTCCGAACATCCCTCCCTTTCTTCTTGCCCCAGCTTTATATGCTGAGCATGACATCTTATGGTATGGAATATCCCTTTGGTCAGTCGGGGTCAGCTGTCCCAGCTGTGTCCCCTTCCAACTGCTTGAGCACCCCCAGCCTGCTCTCTGGTGGGGTGGTGTGAGAAGCAGAAAGGGCCTTGACTCTGTCTAGGCACTGCTCAGCAGTAACGAAAACATCTCTGTATTATCAAGGCTATTTCCAGCACAAATCCAAAATGTAGCCCCATACCAGCTACTATGAAGAAAATTAACTCTATCCCAGCCAAAACCAGTACAATGGGCAGCTGTCTGCATTCAATCCTCTTCCCGCTGACATCTCTGGTGTCCTCTGGGTGCAGCCTTGCACCATTCAAAGCCAAGTTTGGCTGCCTGCTGGCTTGCAGTGTGCTCTGTGGCACCAGTTAGACACAGTGCAGGGAAAGCTCAGCTTCCCTGCAAGCAGAGCCAGACCCTGCCCTCGTTTCTGTAGGTGATTAGCATCCTCATACATGGTAAAGGGCCTTTCCTAGAACAGGAGGGCCAGGCGTGGGGTAATGGAGGAGAAAATGGTCTGGTTTGCTAAAAGAAATATTGACTTTTCTAATGGCCAGGCTGCGGTGGAGCCATCTGGGACTGCCTGGGCAAGGCTGTGCGACGTGCTTAGCTCAGGGCTAGCTCTGTTGGGCTTGGTTTTAACCTGGACTTTGCCCTAAATACCAAACTGGGGAGAAAAGCCTGTGCCCCTCCGCAGGCTGGGGCAGAGCAAGCTCAGCAGTATGGGAGTCTCATCCTGACCCTGCTGTGGATCCCCCCTGCCCATAGTCTGTCAGGCAAGCAGGCAGCCCTCCTTGCCCCACGCATTTTGAGATGCCAGAGCTGTCTGTGAGCCCCTCAGTGGCATCCCAGAGCCCTGCACATTCCCAGGGCAGGGTACATGGCCTCATCCTGATCCTGCCTTCTTGCCCTGTGCCCAGTACCACATGCGGATCCACAAGGAGGAGCGGAAATACCTCTGCCCCGACTGCGGCTACAAGTGCAAGTGGGTGAACCAGCTCAAGTACCACATGACGAAGCACACAGGTGAGTGCTGCCCACTGGGAATGGGCTGTGGGCTACCATAGACGGTTGGGGCTGCAAGAACCTCAGCTCCATGCTGTCTTTGCTACCAGTGGCCCAGCTGGAGGTGGGGGAGGACCCGCAGCTGTCGGGGGGCAGCACGTTCTCATGTGCTGGTGGGTTGGGGACAGTCCCCCAGGGTGGGAGGGAAGGTGGGGTGGTACAGACCCCAGGTGCCATGTGGTGCCTTGGAAATGGGGGGTCTTGGGGTGCCTGCTGACTTGATGGGATGTAGGGGGGGAGTCCCTGGGGACTGCTGCTCTGTTACAGGGATGGCAAGACCTGCGGGATGGAGGGCACTGTCCCCCCATCCTGGTGCCATTCCCTTTCCTGTTGTCACAGGTCTGAAGCCATACCGCTGCGATGAGTGCGAGTACCGCACCAACCGGGCAGATGCCCTGCGGGTGCACAAGGAGACACGGCACCGAGAGGCCCGCTCCTTCATCTGCGAGCAGTGCGGCAAGGCCTTCAAGACCCGCTTCCTCCTCAAGACCCACCTGAAGAAGCACAGCGAGGAGAAGCCCTATGTCTGCAACGCCTGCGGGCGGGCTTTCCGCTGGGCAGCCGGCCTGCGCCACCATTACCTGACCCACACCAATGAGCACCCCTTCTTCTGCCGCTACTGCCCCTACAAGGCCAAGCAGAAGTTCCAGGTCATCAAACACATCCAGCGGCATCACCCTGAGCGTGGGGCCGGCGACCCCAGCCAAGGGGTGGGCAAGGACCCCAGCACGCCCACCGTCCACCTCCATGCCGTGCAGAGGGAGAGCCGGGCCAAGGGACCTGCCGGGATGGAGCAGGAAGGAGGGTGCCCTGCAGAGAAGGACGGTGCTTTGCAGTGAGGCCGAATCCTGACTGCTTTAAGGCCTCGGTGGTGCAGGCCTGCTGTGGAGATGTATGTGTGTGTATAGGCATATATGTATATGGGTTGTAAAATATGTGGCTGTATAAAAGGAATCTCTCAGCTCCTTTTAATACTGTTTCTTGGGGCTGTTTGTAGCCCTGTGTGAGCAGTGGGCCAGGAGCCCACAGGGAAAGAGGGCAAGGACAATCCCAGCTCCCTGTCTCTCCCCAGCACCACTGCACCCAGACCCAAGCCTGCCTGTCACCGAACAATTTATTAGGTTGCTTACAGAGAAGGGACATGGCGAGGGTTTGTAGGGGCCAGGGGCTGTGATGGGGCTCTATAGGGTTAGGGGGCAGTGAGGACTGACTCCTCTCCCAGCTCTGCCCAGCCCTGGGGTTTGCTCGGCTCCAGCCTTGCTCCCCTGGCTGTGGGGGACCGGCCCGTGTGGCAGAGCCAAGGGGCTGCACACAATCTGTCCTCCTGCCCGCAGCCAAGCTGTGCCCGTGGGCCAGGGCAGAATGCACATGGGGGGGTGCGGGGGGTGCAGGGGGTGCACCAGCACAGACCCCAAGCTCAGGCGTGGGAGGCAGCATCCTGAACCTGAGAAGGGGAGGTCAGTGCCTTTTCCCAGCCCTTGGAGGCCACTGCAAAGGGGGGCACAGCAGTGACGATGACACAGGGATGACACAAATGGCTCAATGAGAGGGCAATGTGGTTGGCTCCGTGGCCCCAGCCACTCGAGGCTGGCTCTATGGCTTCCATCCAGGTCCTGCTTGCCCCACGAGCTCAGTCCTGCTCAGGGCCAGGGGGCTCGGTGATGCGGATGTGGACAAAGAGAGAAGAGGGCGGGATGCTGGTGCCGTCCTTGGAGAGAAGATGGATGTGGCGGTAGCCTGCAGGGGGGACAGCAAGGCTCTGGCTGACTGCTGCCCACCACCCCGCTCTCTAGCACCCAGCTGAGCCCCAGACGCCCTTGCCGGAGCTGCCCCAGGGCCCCACCACCATCAGGCAACAGCCACTCACCAGGTTTGATGTTGGTAAAGGCTAGGGTGAACTGGCCCACGAAGTCATTCCTGGACGTCTTGTCGTAATCCTCCACCACAAAGCGGACGAGGGCCAGCTCGGGCACATGGAGCTGGAACTGGAGTGTCTCGTCCCAGCGGGGGTTAAACCCTGGGAAGGGAGAGTGGGTGCTGGGAGGGTGAGGGAGGGCAGGGATGGGCCACCTGGGCGCAGCTGGGTCCCTGGTACCACTGTGGCACTCACCATTGTTCTCGATGTACTTGGTCTCCTGGCGCGCCTGGTCTGCAGGGACCCCATGGATTTCCACACGCACCAGCGGGTCAATGACGGCTCCGTCCTTAGTGTTGGCCACTTTGGGCAGCTGCTGCCCGCTGATCACCTGCGGAAAGGGGCAGGGACCCCGTGAGCCAGAGAGCAGCTGAACCGATCTGCTGGGAGGCTGCTCAGCTCCAGCACGCTGCCCAACAGTGTCCCCACCCATCTGGGACTGACAGAGCCCCAGGACACTGTCACTGCTCCCTAGGGTCTCTCCTCGGTCCCATACCTGGATCGTCAGGGTGATGGGGCCAGGGCCCTCCCGGCTGCCAGGGTCACTGGGGTTGAAGAGAGTTTCCTCGTCCCTCATGAAGGGTGGTTTGAGCACGTAGCCGCAGCGGCCGTTCTGGCTGAAGAGCCCATCACACAGGTCCATCTCCATGCCAGCCGTCTGGAAGTTCAGAGCCACTGGGGGAAGGTGGCAGGGAAAGGGTTCAGGGCAGCTTGGAGACACCATGCCCTGCTTGGAGCTGAGAACCAGCCTGTCCCCATGGCCAGAGAGATGCGGGACGGCACAGGTGGACAAGGCACTGATGCCTGGGTATACCCAGGCTCCCCAGGGCAGAGCAAGAGCCTGCAGCCAGATCTGGCTCCAGCTGGGGTTGTAGCTGGCACCAACACGAGCGTTGATGGTGCCATTTGGCACGGGACCCAGGGCATCTCCCCAGGCCACAGCCCTGACACCCCCCAGCCATACCGATCTGGCACCCCACGTTCCACATCTCCTGGGGACTGTAGTTGGAGGAGTCAGTCCGCATCCCGCTGGGGTAGATGCGTGTCAGCTGCCAGGCATTGTGGCGAACAAACTCATTCCCTAGGGACGGAGCATGAAGGCCACTCGTGGGGTCATCCCCTGGCCTGCATAGCCACCCACAACATGTAGTGCCTCTCCATCCATCCATGCAAACATCCATCCATCCAAACATTCATCCTTTCACCCATCCATCCACCCAGTCACCTACTCATCCATCCACCCATCCATCCAAGCATCCCTCCACCCATGCCTCCATCCACCCATCCATCCATCCATCCATCCATCTACCCACCTACCCACCAATTCTCATCCCTCTCCCCTCCCAGGAACCCAGGCATCCTGCCTTGCTTTCTAAACCAATAACCCTGACTCACCCACCAGATCTAAAACCCAGGGTACAGCCCTGCTGGACCCCCCTTTCCCCTGGACAGGGAGGGAACCCCGGTGTCTGGAGGCTCTAGCCCTACACCTGAGGAAGCCACCTGCCCCCTCCACCCTGGCCCAGTCCCCTGGTGCCACTGTCCCCTCCGTCTCACCCGCGTCCCGGATAAGCTTCCTGGCCTTGGCCTCAGCAAAGGAAGAGATCTCGGAGGGCCGGGAATGGCTGCGGGCCTCCTGGAAGCCCCGGAAGGACACGCTCTTGCAGTAGATGACGCAGTCAGACAATGCCTGCGCCAGGTTCTCCTTGTCCTTCTGCAAGGCAGAGCCGTGTTGGGTCCCTACTGATGGGAGCACCATCTCCCAGGACAGGGGCTGTAGAGTCCAGGGCAGCCAAAAGCAGCTGGGGGTGTGCTGGGGGTGGAAGCACCCCCACCACAGGCAGCCTTCCTGCCAGGAATGGAGCAAGCAGGGGACCCCCAACATGGTGCTACCACAGGGACACTGGGCAAAGAGGGGTCTGGCCTGGCCAGGGGCAGAAAGGGCTGTCCCCCCTGCCTGGTGATGTCTCTGCAGTCTCTGCCTCTCCTCTCCTCACTAGGATGTCACCATGGCCCCCATGTGTCTGGGGGCTCAGCACTCCTGGCCAGTCCCCAGCCCAGGCCACCCACCTTCACCCTCCGCCTCTCCTCCTCTGCCTCTGCCCCGTTGTCATCATCGGACACATCGGGTGCCTCATCCCCCGGCCCATCCAGCATGTCCTCCAGCCGCCCGATCTTCTTCCCCTTCAGTAGGATCTTGTGCTTCAGCTCCTGCAGGGTTGGGGATGGAGAGGTAGGCACCTTGGGGTACCCATCTTCTCCATGGGACTTGCTGTTCCCCAGGCCCCGCATTGCTGGGGGCCAGCACCACCAGCTCCCTTCAGCACCCAGGAGGGGGCAGGATAGGGAGGGTCTGCTCTGCTGTCTGGCTCTGCAGGGCATGGGGAGACAACCTTGGGGACAGCTTTGGGAGCCCTGTGAACATGAGGAGACAGTATCCCCAGGGTCCCCAAGTGCTCCATCGGAGCAGGATGATGCTGGGACAGGGGTGGCCTTCCCTCTGGACAGCAGAGCCACCTCCTCACCCCACTCCCAGGCAGGACAGCGATGCCCAGCATGGCCGCGCTCTGTCCCTACCTCCGGGGATGGGAGCTGGGTGGGGACGCGCCCATTGGTGGTGGCGGTGAGGAGCTGTTCCCCCAGGATGTCCTTGAGCTGCTGGGCCAGGACCTCCTGTTGCTCCATGCTGCAGTGGTTCTCCAGGGACAGGATTACCGGGTAGTCTGAGGTCTGGGGAGCAACGTGCACAGCTGGAGATCAGCCTCGGTGGAGTTGGGGAGCTCTCACAAGGGCTTTGCCCAGGCGTGATCAGTGCCAGGATGGAGCACCTTGTGTGTCCTCATATCCCCCTGAGACCTTCATACCCCTCCAATCCCCCAGCATCCCTCATATCCCATCTCACCCCCGCATCCCCCAGGCCCCATCTCACCCCTGTACCACCAGAAGACCATGTCTGCATGAGCCCCCATCCCCTGATGTGGCACAGTGCAGGGCTGTGGGTCAGACCCCCCAGTGCTGTCCCCCAGGAAGGGACACAGCCACCTTCCTCACCCACGGTGGGGCCGGTCCTGCTGCAGCACCAGGTGTGTGAGCCCCAGCATCACTCCCCCTCCAGAGATCCATCACTGCCCCCAGATTGCAGCCACATCCCCCACCACCTGCTGCGGGCCACCCACGACACCCCGCACCCGGGGAAGGGTGCCCTACCTTGAAGGCGTACTTCCCCAGGGTGCTCACCACCTCCCGGAAGGGGATTTTGGAGGTGAAGGTGTGGCCGTGGTACACCATGGGCTCCCCGTTCGGCCCGTCCCAGCAATCCACCTCCAGGCACCGGCAGCCCCGTTTCAGAGCCCTGTGGGTGTGTGGTCACCCCTGGAACCCCACACCCAGCCAGGGTACCAGCCCCCTGCCCTCCCCTCTGGCTGTGGGTGTCACCCCTGCAGGGACGAGGGGACAACTGCCAACGGTGGAGATGCTGCTGCGTGCAGGGCAGGAAGAGCTGGGCTCAGCATCCCCAGAGTGGACCCCCTTGCTGAGCACCACATGGCACGGCCACAGGGGTGCTGGACGAGGAGGGGGCAAAGGAGCTTCTCCTCTTGGTGGGTTTGCCCCATGGAGCTGCCTGGGGCACGGCACTGGAGCAGGAGGGTGCTGGGGGGCAGCCAGGAGGCAGCAGCCCCTTTACCTGATGTAGCCCTCGATGCTGCTCTGGCCCCGGATCTGGTCCTCTATCAAGTAGGTGTTGTGGGAGGAGGAGATGAAGTAGTGGCAGAGCGGCTGGCTCATGTCCTGCCACAGCGCCCGGTGCCGGGGGTTGAAGATGGAGCCCTCCGGGGAGCAGAGGTACATGAGGAACCCGTCGGCACTCAGTGCATGGCGAGCCCGGGCTGCAGGCAGAAGGGGAGGCTCAGCAACAGCCAGGGACCCAGAGGGGACAGGATCAGGACAAACGGGGCTGCTGGTAGCTTCTGGCATCCCCAGCCTGGTGGGCACGGCTGCTGCCAGAGGCTGGAGCACAGGGATAGATGCCCTGGGGCAGAAGCCATGGGAAGGTGGGCAGCAGACCCCAAAGCCAGAGCTTGCACCCCATGGCTGGTCAACCTTCTACACCAAAATGGTCCAGGAATGGACCAAAAAAAGGGAACTGCACCAGATCACACCATGGTGAACCTTCCCCCTGCGTCCACCTGCAGCAAGATAAGGGCTGGGGATGCCCCTGCTGTCGGGTTGTGAGTCTCAGCACCCTCCTTCCCCACCGTGCAGAGTACAGCCAATACCCGGGCTGGCTCTCACCTGTCTCTGATGGTTCATACTTGTCGATGAGCTCCATGGCCAGCTCCTCTGTGCCCTCGTCCTCCAGCTGCTCTTGCTGCAGGAAATCCACCAGCTCCAGCAGTGTCAGCTTCTTCCCATCCTCGGAGAAGTCCTGGAAGAGGCTCAGCACCTCCTCACGCTGTGTAAGGGTCTTGTAGAAGAGCACGAACTCCTCCCCTTCCAGTGTCCCCGACTCCGACTTGTCGGCAGCCTGCAAAGGAGCTCACTCAGCACCTAGCTGCGGCAAAACAGGGTGTCCTGGCCACCCCATGGGGCTGTGGGGGGATTCACCCACCCCCAACAGAGGGCACAGAGACTCCACGCCAGCAGCAGTGGTAGGCATCGATCAATGCGTGAATGGATGGATGGATTGGCAGATCTCTGGTTGGGTGGACTGATAGATGGATGGGTCCATGGATGGAGAGATGGACAAACAGGTGGAGGGATGGATGGATGGATGGATGGTTACATGGATGGATGTATGGACAGCTTGCTGGCTGATTGGGTTCTTGGATAAATAAACAGATGGCTGGTTAGCTGGGTGGACAGATAAGCAGCTGGATGGACAAATGAAGGGGAGGGAGGAACAGCTAGCTGCCTTGGCTGGTTGGGTTGGCAGATAAATGAACAAATGGATGTTTGTCTGAGGAAACAGGTAGTTGGGTGAACAAAGAAATGGATAGATGGAAGGATGGATGGATGGATGGATGGATGGATGGATGGATGGACAGAAGAGGTGTTGTGCAGCTTGTTCCAGCCCCTCCAGCCCCTCCCCAGCCCCTCAGGTGCAGTGCCTACCTGGAAGAGCCGCAGGGCATGATCCTCATTCATGTCGACATTCATCATCTTGAGTAGACGCTGCACCTCCTTGAAGTTCATGCGCCCATCCTTATTCTTGTCGGCTTTCTGGAACCAGTCACGAATCCACGTGCGAGAAACCAGGGCAGATGTTAAGGGAAAGGACCTTGGCTAAGAGAGATGGAGCTGGGGAGCATCAGAGGGCCTCTTTTCCTTTTTCTGTGGGCTCTCCCTGCCCTGGTGCAGATGGTGAGACCCAGAAGAGCTAAGCACACTCTGGGGCAAGGCTGGAGATGCAGGGCCTGGGGGATGGCCAGAGACGGGGAAGGACTGAGTGTGGAGGGCAAAGTGGTACCCGCAGGAAGGATATTGGTCTATCTTCTCCCTTTGGTCCATGCTGGTGGCCACTTCAATGAGCTGGCGCAGGCCCTGGACCCAGCACTGCGCCTCCTCTGCCGAGCCGGCAATGAGGTCCAGGTTGCCCCGGCGGCCATAGAAGACAATGGTGAAGCAGCGCTCGGGGGGAAACTCGTCAGCCAGGCTCTGCAGCACCTCCGACTGGTGCCCTTCCCGTACCGTCTCCACATCGCTGATGGAGACTGGGGCAGAGGGAGGAGAGGCCTGTCTGTGGGGGACAAGGACCGCAGGGCAGGGGGCACTGCCCACATACAACTGTCCTTCCAGCCATCCCTTCTTCCACTCATCCATCCATTCATCCATCCACTGAGCTACTCATCCATTCATCTACCCATTGAGCTATCCATCCATCCATCCATGGAGCTACTCATCCATCTGCACCTCTGCTTGTCTGCCTACTCTTCTGCCAGCATGCCAGAGCTTCCACTTGTATCAGCCGCAATTTCTACTCAGCCTTTGTGACCTATGGGTCCTGCTGGGGGCAGGATGCTTCATGGAAAGGTGTGGTTGAGAAGAGCCCAGACATGCACACAAAGTCTCTTGAATGCCCCAGCACCCTTTGCAAGTACACCTCCAAGAATCTCCATACATTCACATCCCTGTTCACTCTGAACCCTACCGATGGTCCCATGGCCAACATACAGCAGCCGGTACTCACAAGCAGACTCAGTTTTGCCTGTCCTCTTGGACTGGTACCAGATGGTCATGCAGTCATCCTGCAGCTTGAAGTAACGCTGCTTCTTCCAGCTCTTGGACTTGACTTTGCGCATCAGTGTCCCTTGCTGCATCTGCTCCAGCGTGTCTGTGAGCTGGATGCCTGTGGGTAGCGTGGGCTGCATCACTGAGGGCAGGGGTATCCGGGCACTGTGCCCTGGTACCTTGCTCCCTCTCACTTCTGGGACCCCCTTGTAGTCCTTTGATTTGGGATGGAGGCAGGATGGACACCAAACAGACTCCCTTTGCCACAAGAGGGACAGAAGGTAATTCCCCATCCACCCTTCCCACCCGCCCTTGGCACTGCCAAGCCCAAATCCCAAAAGCCGTGATGGGCTAGGGATGCTCCAGAGTGCGGCAAGGTGAGCTCAACCCCAAGGCCAGATTTGCCCCGGTGTAAATCCGGCTGGCCCAGTGCCATGCCCGTGCCCTGCCCTGCACCTCCCCTCCGCCTGGGCACTCACGGGCGTTGCACAGCAGCGATGCCATGGCTCTGTCTCCTCCACACTGGCAGCCACTGGGGAGGGAAGAGAGAGAGTGGCTGGGGGGAGTGGGGCCGGATCCCCCCACGGCTCCGGCCGTGTCCACACGTGTGTGAGGTGCATGTGCCCCTGCCCGTGTGTGAGTGCACCTGTGCCTGTCTCCTGCTGGGTCATTGCTTTCCTTAAGTGTCAAATTCACACCCCCATGCTCAAGAAATATTTATTTGCATTACCCGGAAGCCAGAGCTCGAAAGGTGTTGGAAGAAAACAGAAAAACTTGCGAGCACAGCCGCCCCGCATCCCGGTGGGTACCAGAGCCCTGCTGCTCCCAGGTCACAGCTCCCAGGGAAGAAGTAGCCCCGGGAGCTGGGAAAAACTGCCCTGGGGGCGCCCAAGAACAGCCCCCACCGCCTGGGAAAAGGCCCCCAACCAGCAAATTTGGAAGTAAGGGAGAGGAAAGGCTGTGAGAGCAAGGACAGGGGTGCAGAGCAATGACCCTCAGCTCCCCCACCCCCTTCTCCCCAGGGAACGTCAGCACGTCGGGACCGCAACCACACTGGCAGCCGAACAGGGAGCGCGCTGCGACGAGTGGGACTATAAATACAACTGGTCTGACAATAAGGCTTTGATTAGGCTGTTAAGAATTTAATTAGACAAATCGCTGGATGTGCCTGTCACCCGGGTGCTGGAACTGGGCCCTCGAAGAGTGGATGCTGCAGCTGGTGAGCTGGGATTTGGGTGCAGGAGCGGACCCGGGGGTCCCTGGGGGTGGAGGGCTCTGTGCCACGGTGCAGGGGTGGCAGCTGTGCCCCAGGCCCCTGACTCAGCACAGGCACCGGCAGCGCAGGGCTGGGAATAGCCGGTGCCGTCAGTGTGCAGGCAGCTGCCAAGCCCGGCTGCCAGACCCTTGCAGGCTTCGGGACCAGACGGCAGCCGTCCCCTGCTCGGTGTGGGGACAGGCAGGTCAGATTCCCAGCACAGCGCTGGCTGGGGCTGTTGCCCCGCTCCTGGGGGACGTGCCAGGTGTGGGGCTGGCAGTGGCTGTTCAGCTGTCCCCAGGGCAAGTGGGGACTGCCTTTCCACGCTTTTGGGGATCTCGTGTTGCTGGAGACACGGAACGGCTGGGGTGCCATCCCAGCTGCCTCCCAGCAGTGCCCAGTGCCGCACATTCCCAGCACCGGCCCTTCTTGCAGGGCTGAGACCACAAGGACTCGCTGCAGTGCCTGCACCCTCCCACATCCGATGTGCCGGGGGGGGACTGACCCACTGGCCCAGGGCTCAGGGCACCGACACCCACAAACGGAGGGTGGTGGCTCCACACTCCTCTCGGGCCCTGCACAGTGGGTGCCCTGATGCCCGCTGGCTTGCACAGCCCCAGGAGTGCCTTGCACCCTCCCTCAGCATGCTCTCATCCCCCCTGCACCCCATGGCCTGCAGGGAACCAGTGGGGGGACAACCCCGGTCACCCATCTGCCTGGACCCTCCTGCCTCCTGGCAACACCCCGGCACAGCCGCTTTGCAGGGTCACAGCTCCAGGTGCCCACCTGCCCCATGCCCCCTGTGCTGCAGCAGGCGAGGGGATGGAGAAGGGGATGTTTTTGGGAAGCCAGCGCCAAGGGAGAGGCACTGAGGCTGGAGGAGCAGAGAGAGATGCTGGCCCGGGACAGGGATGGGCTTGGTGCCACCATTGGGTCTGTCCTCTCTGCACCCTGCCACGCATGTGTGCAAGGAGGCAGCGTGCAAGGGAGCTGCTTGCAGCCCCCAGGCCCATAACTGCGCTGAGATTTTGGAGCTAAACTGGTCTCCCCCAGTGCCAGACCTTACAGACTCCCACCATGGCTGAAGCATGCCCCAGCTGTGGAGCTGTGCCTTCCCTGCACATGCAGCAAATAAGAGATGATCCCTTCCAGTGCAAGGAGGATCCTGTGAGTGTGGACACAAGGACACATCTGTTCAGCTCTCCCTGGTGCACGAGTGATGCCCCGAGCCCAGCGCAGCCTGGCTTCACACAGCCCCCTTCACCCCCGTCTGAGTTACACTGTTGAGGGGAGCAGGACAGGAGCCAGGGGCTAGAGAAACCCAACGCTAGGGCTTCCTGCAGAGCAGCTGCCTCCTGCCAGGGACAGCCCGAGATCCTCCCAGCACACGCTGAGCCACCACAGCCTCTCTCCTGGAGGTGACAGTCCCCAAACGGAGGTGGAGGGCCAGCGGGTGTGAGCGCTCCCCAACCGCTCCAGTGCAGAGTCCTTGGGCAGAATTAAATGCCACCATGGGGGTTCCTGTGCCAGAGCAGGGAGAGATGCCCCCCGCCTCCCTGGGCACTCCCTTACTTTCTTGCACCCCAGTGTGCACACAGACTGCCCGTGTCCCGGGGCTCTGCTCAGCCCCACTGCCCCACACAGCCTTCCCACCCACCCCAGGACACGATGCAGCCCCCAGAGATGGAGCCTGACCCACGCAGGGGGGACCAGCCGGCAGCTGATGGGGTCAGAGGGGCTCGGGGGGAGTCGGACAAGGGGCTCCGGGATGGAGCAGCACAACCCGGGAGTGCGGAGCTCGGGGAACAAGTGACACCTTAAAGCAGAGGAAAGAAAACCGCCGGCACCTCTCCCCCCACCCCACGCCACGCCACGCCACGCGTGCAGCCGCTTCTGGGGCAGCGCTGCCCGACCCCGGGGGTCCCAACCGGCCCCGCCGCCCCTCTCCCGCCGCTTCCCCCGGGGAGGAGCCGGCGCCCAGCCCTGTACCCGCTCGCCGGTGCCGTGCCGTGCCGTGCCGTGCCGCTCCGCTCCGCCGGTGCTCCACCGCCTGCGGCCGCACGGGGCCGGGGCTGCCCCGGCTGCCCGCCCCTCGGCAGCGGCGGGGCGGGGAGCCCGGCCCCCCGCCCCCGCGGGACGCCCCCGGCCCCCGCACGCCCCACAGCCGCCGCCTCTCAAGGTCGCCTCGGATTAAGGTCAGGCCGCTCCCGCTGGGGGAGGGCGGGGAAGGCGGGGGGAAGGCAGTGACGGGACCGGCAGGGCTGGGAGCACCCTACAGTACCCCCCGCTTGGGGCTGAGCCCCCCATTCCCACCCTCCGGCACAGCCTGTCCTTCCTCAGAGCCGTTTGCACCCAGCACGGCCCGACCTCCCCAACCACAGGTCACAGAGGGGTCCCCACTGTGTCCCTGTCCCCTTCCCAGGACACGGTGGTCCCCAGGGCCAGGACCCTCCGGTTGGGAGAGATGCAGGACCCAAAGAGCAGGGCAGGGTTTGAGCATCCCGGGGCAAAACCTCCATGGGGATCCAAGTTGGGGCAACGCTGAGGGCAGGGACCAAAGTTCAGGTGGCCGATGCTCTAATAGAGCCGGACCCTGGGCAAGCATGGCAGCGCTTCCAAACATCTTCCAGGAAGGCAGTGAGCACTCTCCCCGGTGGGCTCCATCCAGAGCCCACTGGAGAGAGTGCTCGCTGCCTTCCTGCAAAGCAAGATGGAGCAGCACCTCCTCCCCAAAACCCCTCCGCATTACCTGCTCCAGGAGAGATGGGGTGCCGCAGAGACACGGCCAGCTCCCACCGAGAAAAGCCACGTACTCTCCCCAGCTCACATCCCCAAGCTGGCACAGCCCCCCCCTTCCTCCCGCCTGCAATAAATCCCCCCCCTCCAGCTTGCCCTCCTCAAGAGACCAGATCAGGAGCAATCTGTGCTGGCGCTGGGGTTTTATTATTTATTAATCCGAACTTACAAAAAAAAAAAGAAACCAAACCAAACAGAAGCATTTTCACACCCTGTCAAGGTCAGGGTGGAGGGGAAGGAAAAGAAGGTGATAGTTACAAAACAGAACCCCGGGGGCAAGGAAGAGGCCATGCTCTGCCCTTGTTACGCAAGGCTGTGAGGAGAGGAGGGAAGGGAAACGAGATGGGATTTAAGACACTGTTGGCACGACACTGCAGATGATCAGCAAAATAGGCTCCTCGAGGAGGGGGGAGAAATCAAGTAGCTGCCCAGGCTTGCCTGCAGCCAAGAGCAGGCTCCGCTGCAGCAGAGCAGAGGAGCTCCTCAGCTGCTTCCAAGAGCCTGCCGTGGCCACACTAACCCCTCGGCGCAGGGAAGGCAGGTAAGCGGCTGCTGGTCCAGTTTAATTACGGTGGGGCCAAGGCAGATGCCAAGGCTGGTTTGAAAGCTGAAATGGATGCACCCGGCTGGCAGAGATGAGCTGGAGGGAGGAAAGGGAAGGGGGCCAGGACTGAGAGACGCCTGGCAGGCAGCGGCAGGCATGGAAGCCGACATACCTGGAGCCCGCAGGATGTTGCTCCCAGCTGTCCTGTGGCAGGGGATCATCGGTCGGTGGCCTGCCCACCACCACAAGGCAGGTTTCCTAATGCTGAGCTCCATTTGACAAGCCAGCCCCGCTGGGCAAGAGCTGGGCTAGATGAGAGACCAGCACGCATCAGCCCCCAGCCGCTGGTTAGCTGCAGGAGTGCACTATTTACAGCACAAGAGCCACAGTCCTGCTGTCTTCTCCTCCCCCAAGAGCCCTGGGAAGCAAGCTTATGACGTGCGGGTTCATCACAAGTAATCCACCCCTCCTCCTGGGGCAAGCACCGCAGTGGCCCGGCTCCAGCCACTGCCTCTGTGCCAAAGGAAAGGAAGAGAGAAGCTCGCTGCACCAGCCAGATGCAGAGCCAGGAGCAAGGAAGTGCTGGCAGGGAAGAAAGCTGTCCCTGGGCTACCTGCAGCTGAGTAGCAGTCTTAAGAGGGGATAAAACAACTGGATCAGCTTTTATTCAGCTCACTCATCTAAACAGACATGTAAACAAGAAGTGACAAGGAACCGGAGGGATGTGGCATGCACACCCCATGTCACACACCGCTTGGGCAGAGGCTGAGCTAGCTGGAAGAGCAGACATCTGCACTACACCCCCTGCCTGGCAGTTGGGGGAGAGATGCCAGCCAAGTCTCCTGGAGAGATGGGGATCTTTACAGATTGTTTTTATTGATTTTTTTTTTTTTTTAAGCTGTAGTATCAGCATTTGCTGGTGTTGCGATCCCCGGAGGCATGCTGCATTGCTACAGAGCAGCCCTTTGGCTGGGTGGGGTGGTCCGACAAGCTGGCAGCCAGCTGGTGTGCCCAGTTTGTTGCAGAGGTCACCTGTTCCTGGTTCTTTGTAAACCTGAGCTGTTTCTTCCCCAGTCTCCCACCTCCCCCAGCAGTCATTGCGGAGGAAGAGGGATGCCCCGTGGGTCAGTGACTTGACCCTCTTGCAGGTTCTTGACAAGCTGAGCCAGCCAGCGCTTTGTGGTGGTGTCATCCTTCAGGACCTGGGCAAAGGTGGTGTCCTTCAGTTGGTCAGGAAGGCACTGCCTGAGAGCTTCACGTGCCCTACATCAAGAGACAAGAAACGGGGCCCAACAAATAAACTCACAGGGGCAAGAGGGGAGCAAACCCCACTGGGGACACAACGCTCCTTTGCCTGGGGGTCTCCCTGGCAGGGCCACCCAAGGAAAGAACCAAGCAGCAGCACTGCAGCACACGGCACTCGGCCAGCCAGCCCAGCTCCCATCCCTCACGCTAGACCTCACCGAGCCAACTCCTGTGCCCTGACACCCATCAGTCAAGAGCAATGCGATGCCAGGAGAGGCCGAGATGACAAATACATACCCAGCGGCTTTGGGCAGAGCTGCTGATCAGCATGAAATCAGTTTGCATTCCCTCAACTGAATTTCATCTATTGGCTTCTACTAACAACAGCCCACATGATGCAGAAGAGGGAGAGCATAGCATACCTTCCACCTCAGTCCCTCCCTTGTACCTAGTTCAAGCTACATTTGAGCTCAGGTAGCTGTAGCTTGCACAGCTTGAATCTGCACCAGACCCAAACAGTCACTGTTTCTCCCATGTACCACAAAAGCTCCTGGACTAGCAATAAAAAAACAAACCAAAAAACCCACCTATTTTCCACACTGAGCTAAGGCTGACATAAGGACAGACAAGGAACCTTGACTCTCCCCAAGTGGGCACTGTAGAGAAGAACTGCACTTCCAAGGGAGTTGGAGAAGCCCCTGCCCAAACTCCTAAAATGTTTACCTGGGGTTATCGGAAAGGCGAAGGTAGCAGCGGACGACATGTTTCAGTAGCCGTGCCGACGGCTCCTTGGAGAGCTGCAGGACCATTTTACCCTGTTCGATAGAGGCCAGTGCCACCAGTTAAAGTCTTTGTAAGAACACCTTCACAATCAGCAGAGACTGGGAAAGACCATTAAATCACTCACTCTGGCTTCCCATGCATCGCAGCCCATTACCTTTCATCTAGATACCCTGCATGGAGCCCAGCACTCTGCTTGCCAAGATGCCTTTAAAAGCAGCTAGCCATGACTTGGAAAGGATTCTCCCAGCAGCCTGGGGAAAGCTTGTCTCATCTCTGTTTGGTTTTTACCTCCCTGGGACTGCTTAGTGGTCCAACCCTCTGCTAGATTAAAGAGAACCTGGGGTTTCCCCCTGGTGGAGGAAGGCAAATGTACCCCAAACACTTTGATAAGCTCAGGCTGAGTCACCTCGTGAGGTGTGCTCCCAAGCTCTGCAACCCTCCCTGTTCTCATCTGTGCTGCCTTCACCTCAACGCCCTTTTAAAACCTTAACAATAGCCTGGGAAACCATGCCAAAGCACTGGGCTCACCCACACCACATATAGTAAGATCCACATCTGGTCTTATCATGCATCCAAGAGTTGTATTTTCTTTCTCCTACATCCCTCAATAAGCCATTACTGGGAAGCAAGACCAGGGCAGATCTCCCTGGCCCAGCCTCTGTTTCTCACACTATGTAGGACTTTGCACATGGTTGCACCTTTGAATGCACCCAGCCTAGCAAACAGTGTGGATGCCTTCACATGCCTGCTTTAAAGGAGTTTAACAGTCTGCTTCCTCATGTTCAGGAGTCAATCAGATCTGCCCAACAAGTTGGGGTTTTTTCCTGTAAAACTACATTGGCTAGCGCTAAGCGTTTTCCTCATTAGCCAAATTCACCCGTATTTGGATAGTCAGGCAGTTAGCAATTAGCAGGTCCCCCTCATCTGCCCTTTTGCAAGCTTTCTGTTCTCAGCAATTCCCCAGGATACCAGTATTTCTCTGAAACAAAGAACAGGTCAGAGAGCTCCTCAAACCTCTCCCAGATGGGAAATACTAACTTGCTCTTTTAAAAGCATCCAATACTTGCATAACATTTTACGCAGTTATCAGCAGACGAGGAAGTAAATCATCACCCTCATGAGACAGAGTACACTATCCCAATTTTTGAAATAGAGAACAGAAATGTCTATGAACATTTTCATCTTTCTCTGTAGCACTATGGAATATTAATCATGCCAGTGCTTCACCCAATGGTGGGATTATACCACAGCTAGCATTTCTTCCATGCTGACACAGTTTTACACACCCACATCCTTCCATGTTCATACCCTTCCCAGCCATGGATTCTTCCTTGGTCTCCTTCCCTCCCCTACCTCAGGGTTTCTAATTGCATCCTTCACTTTGCCCCCAAGCCAGATGTACTTTCATCAAAGCAGATCCTTTTCTTGAATGCAAAAATCATGTCACATTGCATATTATGGACACCAGCTCATCGTAGTTCATATTTTGCTGTTTGTGGGTGAATTAGGAGGTAACATTTTCTTTATATTTGGGAAAACAGACAGACAAATAAATATTCCCAATGAAAGTATCAACATTTAGGCAGAGAATCAGCATTGCAAAGTGCTGAACTTAATGCTGCATTTTCTTCTCCTGAGACTGCTCTTTAAAAAACAAGCAACCAACCAACCAAACACAAAAGCAGGACAATAGCTATTCCAGGGCAGACATGTATTCCCCTCAGTGAGCTCAAAGATAATAAAGCTCAAGTTGGGGCTATTACTCCTGGGATGAACAAATTATGAGTACCCAAACTTCTCCTTCACAGGGGACAGGGAATGGACAAAAATTGTCTGCTCTCTCTGTGTTCCGACACAAGAATTAGAGTCATAAGCAGCAGCTAGTAGGAGCCAGGTTCAAAGAGAAAAAAAAGGAGGTTGGCCTTCCAGGCAGCAAACAGGAAACCCATGAAAATCCCTGGTAAAGGACACTGTGGACACAAAAAGTTTCCATGGGTTTAAGGGAAGGATAGGACAAACACTGGGGGTTACTGCATAGAAAACACACAACTGGGCTCAGAAATCCAAAGCTGAAAATAGCTGGCAGCTGCAAGACTGTTATAAGGGCAAGTATCATATATGCTTGCCCTGCTCTTACTCCTTCGCTCAACATGCTGCTTTCAGCCTGTTGTGGGAGACATAAATGGGAAATGTATCCATAATCTGAGCAGTGGGATCATTCTTACACAAAATTGAATCAATTCACATCCAGCCAACGACCCTGAAAACTCTTTTTCTTCTCTGGACACGTTTACCCATTTTATCTTGGGGACTTAGTGTATTACAACTAATATGTGTTCTCTTGACATGCAAACCAGAGATATACAAAGGAAACATGTGGAAGCAGAGAGCTACAGCGTCAAAAGCAATAAGCCCAAGAACGATTTGCTCTCCTCATACTGTACTCCAGCCAGATAGCAGTAAAGTAGCTGCTGAAAAAGCTAGCTGCTAGAGCATAATTTTTTCTTTTTTTAAAACAGGGGAAACAAATAATCTTACCAGTATCATGGCAACATGGGAAAACCGCTCGTAAGTCTGACAGATATATGCCAACCCTGTGTCATCCAGGAGGATTTTCTGAAGAATAAATGTAGCAACCTAGAATGGGGAGAAAGCAGAAAAGAAAGCGTATAAACAACTTATCTATCCTGAAAAGGGACAGCCTTTGTGCTGTGTTCTTTTCTAGGCAGTCCCAGAGCTGAAAGGCCTTTCAGCAGGCAGCAAATCCTTTACTCGGTGAAAGTTTAAAGCCAAAAGAAAATGCAGGACACTACACAATGCTTTGCATCTCTGGCTAAAGAGATGGACGCAAAGCAGTGTGTACAAGATGGCTGGATGCAGGTTGCATAAGACAGCAACTACTGCTGGGCCACTCAGGATTACATCCACACTACTCTGGTCACAGAGCAAGAAGCAGGAGAAGGACCTGTCCCTTGGCCCTGCCATCTAGACAGCAAGATGATTTTGGTTTTCATCTTGAGCGTTATCGATTCATCATGAGACACGTGACTTTCCGGAAGAACCTCAGCCAGCTATGTCAGCAGGCTTCACCAGAAAAGCACACACAGACTAAAACCTGCAGCCAGCCTACCTGGGTCATCGGACCAGTCTGACCACAGATCTGAGCTCATGGGGGAAAGAGGCCCCTGATCACAGGAGACAACAAAGTGGTCCAGCGTGGTGAGCATTCCCACAACCACCACCAACAGCTGCCGCCCAACCTCTGCACTGCATAGCTACAGCATTTGTTCTCTCAGGCCAAGGAAAGTTGATCCAGCTCAGCCTTGAAAGTTACTCTGCGGGGCTGCAAAGGACGGAACAGGTGCTGAGAGCAGAAAGATCTTTCCCAGCAAAACTACCAAGCTTGGGAACTCCAGCTTAGTTTGGTGGGTTTGATTTGTTTGTTTTTTCAGGAGGTAAAAACTCCATCCAGAGTTGCCCTAGCATTTGCAACAGGACACAAGCCAACTCTGCAGGTTACTGGCTGCCTGGTCAGCCACAGATAAACAAGTCTTAATAAGGACAAATAAGACAAGTCTTAATTAGGACAAAAAGAGTAGGTACCGTTTTGGAGAGTTCACTGCCAGACTCCATAATGCGTAAGCACAGGGGGATAATTTCTGTTGTCAGTAAGAAATTTATCACTTCTTGCTCATCAGTTTTCACCAAGGCCCCTTGAAGGAAAAACAAAAACCAAAATCAATACATGATAAATTGTTTCAAAAAAATCTCACCTTTCAAAGAGGGCCTATGCTGTGTCCTCCCCAGGAATCATTAAGTCTGAACGGCAGGCAGAGCAACTGTTGGCCTAAATACCTTGCAGCACATGGCTGGAGAAGAAATCGTTCTGGCAACATAAAAGTAATCAAGCTGGGTTTGGGGGTTGTTTGTTTTTCAGAAAGGGGATGCATTCTTGGCTGTCCCCCTGTGGTAATACAAACACAAGAGGATCATACCACCCACAGCAACCTCTGTGAAGAAGTGCATTTTAAGACTCATTTTATGCATTGCGAGAGAAATGTCTGGGGCAGAAAGAATTAAAAAAAAACAAGATAAGGGCAAGACAGGGCAAATACACCCAAGTCAATCAATGACAAAAACCCAAAGAAAGCCAAGTCTGCACCCACCCATCCCAGTGTCTAGCTGGCTGGGCTGAGGGTGAAGGCACAACAAGCCTGCAGGTGCTTGTACTCACAGGAAACATATTTTTGGCAATGCACCCAGACTTCAGTATTTTCTTATTAGTGAAAAGCCCAGTTCCTACACACTAAGAGGAACCTGCCTCCAGAACTGATGGAAAAGGAGCAGCTCCTCCTGTTAACACTACAGGACTCAGAAGATCCCAATAAAAAGAGACCTGTGATTTTGGTCGTGCAGGTCTCTATACGCACAGCATGAACTGCATCCAACTTGATAAGAAACCAGTGCTCCAGCATTAGTCTGGCTGCTTACCAATCACTCCGAGGCTCGTGAGCCGCAGGTACTCAAATGGACGTGTCTTGCTAACTGTGTGCAAGAAGGGGTACAGGAAGAGAGGGATATGAGCTGCCAGAAAAGCTGACCTGCAAGAAAGGGAGAACACACAATGTGAGAGACAAGACAGAAAAAGCGAGCACACAATCCAGCATTACCATGCAGAGCCTCCTGACAGACACCATTGCTGGTGCTCCTCAGAAGAGGGTAACAGTTTGTTCTCTGATGGAAAGGCATGAAGTAAATTCTGCACCGAACACAGCACAAAACCTAACACCTAAACTGTCAGCTACCTGCATTGCTGCTTCCAGCTGATCAGGAACAGAGCACATCCTGTTGTTTTTGTTACCCCTTACTGCCACCCAGTCCCTCTGCTTTGTACATTCACCGTTGCATTTCACCTTGCAGGCTCCCATGAGCAGGGACAGTCAGCCACAATGCATGTGCAAAGGATCTGCATGACAGAAATCCAGACTGGCTGATCTCTAGGCATTACCACAGTTTAAATGTGCACAGCCACCTTTCCCCAAGAGTCCTCACACTGCCTTCTGAAAATGGTGAAAAATACAGACTGCAGGGAGAAACCTGGAGACTGCTCTGCTAGCAGATGGAAGCTCTCTTGCACAGTCATCCAACATTCTTCCTCTGTTTTCAGTTTTCAAACTTTAAATGTAAAGGTGTGTGGTGTAAAACTACCCTATTTCTTTGGATATCATCTCATGGAGGGTTCCTGTATGACACTGCTTTGCAGCAGCTGAAAAACTTCAGCTATGCAGCACTTTCTTCTCAGCAGGAACAGAAGCATGAGATCATGGATCTCTGGGTAGTTTTCTTCTGAGTTTCAGCTACTGATTTTGGCTGAACCAACACCATCTTTTCCCCTGCTGACATGGGGTGGACACAGATTGAGAAAACCTGAAGTCAGGCAGGAGGACTCCAGACATGGCTCCGCTATTACTCCCTTGCCACACACGGTCTCTGGGAAAGACAGTCCTGCTCATTCCACCCTTTGGACAGCTGGTCTAAGTACCTGTAAGCTGCTAGTTTAAATAACTGTAAGCTCATTAAAACAAGGATCCTGCACACAGCACTCAGCACAAAGGCTCTCTTATCTCTGGCTGAGCTCCCAGGAGCCACAACCCAATGTTTTCGGAATTTGCAGAATCTCAAGATGATCCACAGAATGCAATGCATTTAGGATCGCCATAAAGCTGTAATCCTGATAATCTGTGCAAACAAGTGAAAGCAGCAGGCAGCTGCCTATCTTCCAGCTCTGTCCTCTGTTCCACTTGCCTTGGTAAAAAAGAAGAAAGGTGCTTATGTGCTTCTGGAGTCAAACAGACAGGCTGAGCTGTCAACATCAACACCTCAGAAAACTCGTGCACTTGGAAACACTTACCTCGTTTCAGGATGCGATGCAACACACTGTAGTAGAGCTAAAGCATTGCAGACTCTGTTGGACTGATGGGCTGTCAAAGTCGGAGGGTTGATTGATGGATAAATATTTACAATTTCCTAAAAATTAACAGATGAAGAAAAGTTAAAAGAGAAAAACATCAGAAAGCTGCACCAAAGCACTTGCCGAACAAGTAAGTATGGTGACAGGCGATGACAGTCTGCTTTCACCAAGCACCACTTTGAAGTTACCTGGCAGCCACCATGCTGACCAGGCAAGGGCAGAGCTGGGTCAGAGTCAATTTCACAAGGAGTCACAGGAATGCATTCAAACCTTACATTTCAGTAAAAAAGGGTTAATTTGATTTCCTGGCTCTTTACTAGTGTAGGGACCGCTTTGTTTTGAACTTCCAGATCAAAGAGGAGTGTTGTTGCTGTGCCTAGAGGCAGAGCACACCCACTCTATTCAAACTGTAGCTGCTGGTACTCTTCTAACTCAATGCAGGTGAAGCAGCTGAGGGAGAGAAATCTCATTCAGAAATCTGCCTACTTCCAACTATAGCTCCCTTCTAATTTTCTTCACTTGTTTCAGGGCCACTCTGAAAACAGTTTGACATTGCTAATCCTGCACTCTTTTCTTTCCTTCTTCGAAAGAAATTACTAGATTCGGCAGTGAGAGATAGCCAGTCATCAGCTGTAGAGTAGTTTGCCCAGAGATAAGCTGAGCTGCTTCATTTCACATGAAATGCAGGTACATTCACTAGAGCAGCGAGCAGCATTCCCATGCTGCCCTTCCAGTGGGCTCCCTGCAAGGGCAACCTTCTGACCAGGATGTGCTCAAGCTCACGTAGAACAAATCAAACCAGAGACCTTAGGGGTAAAGACTGTTGTGGCTCTGCTCTGACACTGTATGAAAATAAACAGAACGTGATCCACAGGGAACTCATACAGCCAAGAGCTAGCTTGTTCCCCTTCCAACTACGTATGTTATCTAATTAGAAATCTTACAGTCTCTGCACACATCGCCTTGCTAGTGATGATTAATGGCAAATGGGCTTGCCACATCTGCTGCCCTCACCATGTGACCCAACATACATCATACAATGGCAATAAGGGACTCCGCCAGTGCCTCCCCAGATCTGCCCCATGGACGCACAAGCACTGCAATGTGCTGGTGCTGCACCACGGAATAAAGATGCTGCCAGTCCTACCCACCTGAAGGAGTGCTGCAATCGTGCCAAACGAGTGCCACAGCATCGGGGCAAGGTCAGGCACAGACTCACGCTTCTTGCTCAGCTCCAGCAGCGCATTCTCCCGTGTCTCAGGGCTGGACAGCTCATTGATCCACTGGTAGATCTTTTCGCGGTCAACCTGAGCCAGCGCTGTTGGCACAGGCTGGGAGGGAGACAAGAAAACTTCAGTCCAAACATTTTATCCAGGTGTCACAAAAACTCTTCCCACAACCTGGCAGATAAACAAAAAAGTGCTCAAGAAACTCCTGACTGGGGGAGGAAGGAACTAAAGCTGCATTAAGATGATCTGGATATGGATCCCTTCCTTAGATTAGTCTTATTATTTCACCTATTTGAAACGTAAAGTTTTTACTTTCTGGCCTGACTCATCAGGACAATCTTTCTTAATCCGCTTGTCAAGTAGTACCTTGTGACTTCATTCAGCAACATAAGAGAGCCATGCTGCTGCCTGTCTATGCCAGCAGAGCTCCCAGGAAGGTCACACACACTTTAGCCAGCTATCATTTGCTTCACCTGCATTTAGCACACATTCATTTCATGCTTCAAGTGCAAGCTTCCACAAATTCAAAGTAAGGCAGATGCTACCTTCTTCTCTCCAAAACCATCCAAGGCATTGGAACCTGCCAATAGGATTCACCCAACGTACCTGAGAAAAATATTCGTACAAATACTGGAAAAAGTCTTACTACTCCAACATCAGACACCATCCACAGCCAGTAACATCTGCTGGTAGAGACATCTCATATTCACCCCATGTATCTTGTTTACATGCATGGAGCTAAAAGGGAATTTTTCAAGACTGATTTTGTGCAAAAATTCCTGTTCAAAATAAACCCAGAGAAGGGTGCATCTATATTCATAGTCGAGGCACATTTTCTACTACTCAGGAGAAATGCAGGATTTCTATTCTGCCTTTCTTGGAACATCAGGGAAAGAACAGCATCAAGGCCAACAAGTTTTCAAGCCAAAAAAACCGAAGGAGGGCTGGGAAGGAAAGGAAGAGAAACAGGGACTGTGGAATTGTAGCATAGTTTCTGTGGAGAGGGAAAGGCGCAAGCCTTTCAATGAAAGTTTGTCTCATGCCTCTGCTGGCACAACAAGCACTCAAGGTGCAAACAAATGCTCAGCAGGCTTCCTAAGTAGACAGTTTGGCGATTCAGATACAAAATTTTGAGGAAGACAAACAGCAGCATTAAAACGTCCTGTGTGAACACTTCCAAAACCCAGTTTAGAACATACTCAAACATTCTGCTGTAGTGTTTACTATTCAAGCAAAGCACAGCCCTATTCCTATGCTGCTGCTCCTGAGCTAGCCTGCATGCAACCACTCAGCATCTCCATGTGTACAGCAATCATGGCTGGGAACAGAGAATGGACTGTATTTCTTCTTTTTTTTTTTTCTTTAAAAAAACCCCAGACCGAAACTCTTCATGTGCTTACCACGACAGATGTGAGCACTGCCTGTACCACACTGACAACAACGCTACTACTAAGCAGCTCATCGCTGAGGCACTGAGGAGAATACAACTCCTGTTCAGGAACTGAAAGTGGCTGGAACCAAACCTGAAACCATATGCCAGAGGCAGGCTCCCAGAACTGCAGGAGGGATGAAGGGAGACTTCTTAACCTTTGGCAGACCTGCCCAGAGCTTTCTGCCTCTATTGCTGCAAAGGTGTCCCTCCTTCATTCATCCACGTATTAGATCCAAAGAGATCACGTCCAAAGAGATTCTTCCTCAGCTGTGAGATTTCTCTCTCCCCCAGCCACTTCCATTATTATTATTTAACTCAAATGTCTATATATAAGCCAATGTGCTGTTATCAGTCCCTGTACTCTAGGGCTCAAATACCTTTTTAGCTGTTCATCTTTCCTCCTATCCTCTTCTCTCTTGTCTAATCAATTTTTAATTTTTTTTTTTCCAGAACCTCACACTAAATGAGTAATCCTGACAAATTTATTGTCCTCTTACACTTGGGAGTGCAATTCCAGTGGCAACTCCTACACTGGAGCTCAGAAAGAGAGGGAGAATGAACAAAGATCATTTGTTTTTATTTGGGATGGTAGAGTGACAAGCAGTGTAGCAATAATGTTGTTATAATTGTGTTATCTAAAGCTTCCATCTATTTTTCTAGACTCACTGGAAGTTTCAGTTCCTGAAAGCTTAAATACATCAACCCTTTAAAAGCACAATCATGTGCTTGTGATCCCTAGAGAATACTAAGTAGATTTTCCACACAATTAAGTTTATGATGTCCAATATCTGTCTTAGCCAGAACGAACTGCTTTTCACAGGCTCTACGGTTGCTCCTCTCATTTTAGTTTAAATTGAGACACATTTTTTTCCTAATTTCCTACTTTATTGTTGTTCCCCCTTCTCCCTCAAAAACGTAAAATTCTGGGGAACCCTGAGGCCTACATACAAATCCTGCAAGCTCCGAGACAGAACCCTGCCAGGCAGACTTTCTCTTCCACACAGGGAAACCAAAAGTTACCAACAGTACCTCAACACAGCACAAACTAGCCACCTCTGCATCACGAAAGATCTCGTAACACCTTCCTCAAGAGAAACAACATTACCTCAAACATCCATGGCTGATTACATTTCCAACAATCACATAACGAACTGGATTTAGGCAATTGGCTTTCTCTTCCTGAGCAGTTGCTGCTAGGCACACTGGTAAAAATACTGGCAAACCAAAGCAGAACATTGACTAATCGGATACATGTGCTTTTTAAACTATTTTGATAGATCACTAACTCAAAAATACCAAAATGAACTTTGAACTTCAATAGCAGTGAATTAGCTGGTTTGAGTTGGGCTTTCAGTGCTTACTGCTAGTTACAGCTACATTTATTGTTTTTAGCCTGTTCTCGAGCCTCTAGCATGTTATGCTGTCTTCAGGTCTGAAATCAAAGTGTCAGCTCTGCTGCCACCAGCCATCACTGTATAAAGACCAGTGCTCTGCCTTACCACAACTTTATCACAACAGTGTTCACAACACCCAAAGGGATTCCTGAGCCAATTCATGACCCTGCTAAGAGGTAATGTTATTTACCGCAGCTCCCAAGCACATTTCTAGCACCAAACATCCTTCCCTGTCACCTTTAGTCGAAGCATACTAACCGACTGTGGTAAGAAACATTTCAATAAAGAACTACCAGGTGAAGTGAATTATGTATAAATTAAATATACATTCAAATGAGTCCCCAAATAAAGTTGATTTCTATTCCTGAAACAGATTATTTTGTTAAAATTGTCTTTTTAAAAAAATCCTTCTATAGAGTGGTGACTAGAACACAGATAGACGATTAATGGGAGATACAACAGTCCCTCATACATTTTTGACAAGCACTTAGGAATTACATTGCTATAAAAATGTAAATGCTGATTTAAGAGAGTTCACTATGATCTTGCACACCATTCTATGCTCCGGAAAGTGTCACTTTAAATCAGAAGTATTTGCCAGCACTCCAGGAAACAATTTAAAGTCACAAGCACTTAAAATGGGAAGACTTAAAAACTTCTCTCAACTTATGCTCATAAGTATTTTACTCACTCTTGTTTACTTGTTAGTCCAAGCAGAGATCCTTGAGCTAAGTTCCTTTGAAAACAGCTCTAACTGCTGGTCTTGCAATACACCTCCCAACCCCAATACACGCCAGAGACTCAGTCAACTCTAGGAAGTCTTATACACGCGACAAACATGCATTTGGAGAAGTGAAAACCAAAACACAAACCCGCTCAGATGGGAGATAAGATGCAGTAACCACATCGTTCAAACTCAGCTTCTGTTTTTGAACCCAACCAGGCCAAGGTACCACTCCTCTCCCACCAGCCTGAACATCAGGCACCTCATCCCACCACGGCAGCTTCCCGAGGGGAGGAGGGCAAGCAGCAACTACGGACAGCACTGCAAGGTGTTGGGGAAAAAGGAAGAAGCAACAGGCAGTCTCTGCTTTTCCTCCTGCTTGCATGCCACCCTGAGGAGCTTTTCGCTATCTCCTCTTTCCCTCTGCAGTTGAGACCAGAAGCAGAAGAGCTCCCCAGAGGACAGAGGAGGTGGCCGGGCATTCAGGAGGCGTCCGGGCGCAGCACGGGGGAGGGAGCGCAGGGGGCAAGAGGAGGGAAGGAGGAAAAACCCGAGGTGGTACACACCGGGCTGAAGGAGCGCAGCCGGGGCACCCAGCAGGGAAGCCCTCCTAGCCCCTGGGCGAGCCACCCCGTCCCCACGAGCAGCAGAGCAAGACACGGCCGCCTCGGGGAGGCTCAGAGGAGTCCCGGGGGGGGGGGGCGGAGGGGAGGGGGCAGCCGGAGCGAGAAAGCGCTCACTCCCTGCCTCCCCGCTACCAGAGGGAGCCCGCCGCCCGAGCCGGGCACCGGGGCGCTGAGGGGAGGGAGCTCACCCGGGCTGCGGCACCCCGCGGCCCAAAGCCCTCCCCGCCCCCGCCGCGGGCGGCCGAGAGGAAACGTCCCCCTCACAGCTACGAGCGGCCGCGCACCCCACGGCCCCGCTCCCCGCGCGGCCTAGCGCAACGGGGTCCCCTCCCCTCCCCAGCCCCGTCCCGTCCCGTCCCGCCCCGCCGGGGCACGCAGCCGCGCCTCACCGCCGCCGTGGCCAAGCTGTGCATGGTGGGAGCGGTGCCGGTGTTGCCGCCGGGCCCGGCTCAGAAAGCCACCGCCATAGACTCAGGTCTGCCCCGACCCCTCACCCCGCCCGCCGCGACGGAGGCTGGGACAGGGGCGAGGCGAAGGAGGCGAAGGCTGCGCGCATGCGCGCGGGCGCCGGCCGGGCTGCGCGGGCAGCGCCGAGGCCAAGAGGGCGGCTGCGGCGCATGCGCGCGGGCGGGCGTGGGGCGCGCCGGGAAGGGCGCCGCCGCCGCCGCGCTGACGTGAGCGGGCGCGCGCGCGCGTGCGTGCGTGTAGTCGCGCGGCGTCTGGCGCTGCTGGCCGGTTCCCGCCATCCGCCGCCGCCCCCCCCCTTCCCCCTCCCCTCCCCCCCCCGGGCCTCAGCCCGCCCAGCGGCGCCGGGGACGCGCCGGGACGCAGGTACCGGGGCTCGGCCCCCCCCCCCCCCCCCTCCTCCTTACCCCCCCCTCCCCACCCCTCGGCGCCGGCCGGGTGCCCCCGCCCTCCCCTCCTTCCCCCCCCCCCCCCCCCGGCGCACGGCGCCTCCCCTCACAGCGGCCCGGCCCGGGGCGGCCATGGAGCGGCGGGCCGGGAGGCGCTGCCTTCACCCCCCATGTCCCTCTCCGGGCGGGCGGCAGGGTCGCGGGGCCCTGCCCGGGCGCGGCGGGGGGGGTGGGGGGGAGCGGGGCCGCCGCCGGGCCGGGCCGGGCCGGGCTGGGCTGGGAGCGGCGGCGCCTGAGCGCGGGCTGCCGGGGGGGGACGGAACCTCCTCCTCGGCGGCGGCTCCTGGGCTGCGCGCAGGGGCCGCTTCATTCATTTCTTCTCGTTTTTATTTACAATACGCCCCGCCGTGCTGACCGGGAGCCCGCGGCGGTGCGGGGGCTGTTTCTCGTAGCGTTGGGCCGGTGGCTTTCCCGGGCGGAGTGCTGGCGGGGGGGGCGGGGGGGGAGCCGGGAGCGCAGGAGGGCACCGCCGCCCCGGGGACCCCCGGCCGGGCCCCGCCAGATGACCACGGCTCCCGTCCCGTCAGAAACGAGCTCGTTTTGCCTCTTAGGCTTACTCCGCAACTTTGGTTTCCGTCTCTTACCGGCTTTCCTCAGGCACTTATTTTTTCTTTCCTCAAATCCCTTGAAGTTGCTGCAAGGATTTGCAAGAACTTCTGCGTCTGGATTGGGTCTGCTTGCCTTTCAATAGTGAGGAATCGGCTCGTTGCTGCCCGAACTGGGAGAGATTTGATTAATCTAAGTGTCCTTCACTTGTGTCTACCTCTCCTTCACTGCATATAGAAGTACCAGCAAAACAGTTCTACTGAACTTCCACAGAAACTTTTAAGTCACACTTACATCTTTCTGTAGAGATTATTTGGCCTGCCTAGTTATAACTTTCTCCTTTTTAACAGGTTTTTAAGGTGGAGTACGCTTACTCCTGTTAGCTCTCTTCCGTGAGAAAGCATGGCTCCGCTAAAGGTGCATGGACCTGTGAGGATGCGCAGCATGCAGACTGGGATTACAAAATGGAAAGAAGGGAGCTTTGAAATTGTGGAGAAGGACAACAAAGTGAGTCTAGTGGTTCACTACAATGTTGGAGGAATTCCAAAGACATTTCAGGTACACCAAATATTAAGGCTTTTGTTTGAGCAGTGCATGGATTGTGCTCTTTTGTGAACAGCTGTCCTCTTCAAGGCTATTAAGTGTCACACAAACTTACCTCTGTCACTGTTTCTTGTTCGTCGTTTCCTGAACACTAATCCCTTTGTATAACTCTCTTGTAAATTATTCACGTGTATTGTTAAAGGATCTGCCAAAGTCGGCATTGAGATACGACTGAATGGGAAGAACCAAAAAGCAGAGAAAAGTTACCAAAGTATATATCATCAAGGCTCACATGTTCAGATTTTTGGAACTGTAACCTTTCTGTTATTGGTACAGTTGCGGAATCTGGAGGTGAAGATCTGAACGCTTTGTACTAGCAGTTTTCCCAGCTGAAGAGTAAGGGTGTTAACACACTTGCAGCCTTTTGCTTGTTTATACAAGACTCTGCTGTACAGCAATTGTTACACTTCTAGGTTTTAAATATGCCAGGCAATGTGGTTTCCTCACTGGGAGGCTGATACAGATTGCTGTTAAAGATTCTCTTGCAATATTCAGCCTAAATTGCCTTTTTTTTCATTCTGTAGTTGTTTTCTGCTCATTCTTCCTAGTTTTTTGTGCAAAATGCCCCAAATCGAAAGAACGCGAAGGAGTTTTTTTCTGTAAAAAATTTCTCTCTGATTTAAAAACGTGTAGAGGGTATAAGAGTAGTTGGAAGAAAAAAAAAATCCGATCTTATTTAGCAACTTTGTATCGGCCTAGACTGAGCTAAATGGTGGCTTCTGCTTTTTCCTGCCACAGTTGTTTTTCATCAGTAGTGTTCACTAGACCTTTCTCTGAGCCATTTATTTCTGTGTCCAGACTTGGTGAAAAAAGTTCACTTTATTTTTGAAAGGTCAGGTTTTGCTGCCTTAGTGCACTGAAAAGTCTTAGGAAAGAATCTGGCAGCCTGTGTTGCCTTGGGATTGAGGCACAAGAAAATCATTCGCTGTGGATAGTTCCTACCTCTGTTACTGGAGACTTGAAAAGAATCATCTGCTTTCTCGTGCGCGATGCTGTGTCTGCATGTTTGATTTAATCCAGCATTGGACCATGTTGCTTCTGAGAAGAGCAGTCTCTTCTTCCCCTCATACCTTCCCTGGGTGCTTGTTCTCACACGCTCCTTTCTGCCTGGATGAGTGTTAACGTGGTGTGACACTGACTCAAAAGGTGGCTCCATGGGGAGGATGAGCCTACAGAACAGCTAACCACAGCCTAAAGGGGCAGGTTTTGGTCCCAGCCTCTCCCACCTGCTGGCTCTGGCACCTGTCAGATCTCTCTGTGAGCTCAGTGGAGGTTTTTTACATGAATTAGTTCGGGGAAAGGACTGAACATGAGGTCTGGTGGAGGGGGTGATATGGCACCATGCAGCTGGGACAGCAGCAAGGGAGGAGGAGGAAATGCCACATCTTTAGACCAATTATTTTTGTTTGGATGGTGGTTATTTTTCAGTGGGATCTGCTTTCTGGTCCTGTTAATCTTGAAGCAACATCGGCACAAGAACGTTGGTGGGAGTGAGCAGCACGCAGGGAGAGCTCCCTGCCCCTTGTGCCGCAGGCTTGTGCTTGAATGTAGTTTGTGTGAGCTGGCCCCAGTCTGTCACAGTGCTCTTGTGTGCTGCTTCAGGTGTGACAAATTCCTGATAATTTTGCTTTACAAGTAGCATTCCCTTTTTTTGACAAGTTGCTGTGGGAGAACTGTCAGTTCTCCACCTTTTTTTACTTTTCTGTAGTGGAACATTTGGAGGGATCCAGGGTTATATTTCTTTCTACAGTGACTGGTGTGTCATCAAATTTCTTATGTCAGATGGTATGTTTTACTGATGTTTCAGAGCTTTGACTAAGTTGTCGTAGATGCTAGATATGTATTAAGAGAAATAATTTGTTTACCCCCACCTCCCAAGACTTTGTGATGCTGACTGGGTCGTAACAGGTGCGTGGGGAGGGTATGGATGGAGCCCTCTCATGATAGCATTTTGAGTTGAAAAAGGTTGTTTTGCACTGAGATGGTGAAATAACTGTAATCCCTTTGCACTGGGTTCAGTGTTTTAAGAGAGGATGAAAAATATGGAGCCCTTTTTTAAATTCTTAGGTCTTTGAAGACATTTTTAGCTTATATTTAAAAAAAACAAAACAAAACAACCACCCCCACCCCCCCCCAAAAAAACCCCAAAACACAAAGATTGAGCACAAAGTATTTCAGAAGTGTAATTTTCCCAGCAAAATAAACCATTAGTTTCTGATTGAGGTGGTTTTCCCACCTCTCTTATAAACTGCTGTTGTATCTAGATGGGCTTTCCAAGAAACTAGGGATATGCATGGAAAAAAAAGAAATCTCACTGATGGACATGGAGTGTGTTTTACTATTGCAGTCTTCTATATACCTGAACAAACTTAAATAAAAATCAGGAATAATTTTTATTTTTAACCTTGTGTGTAATTTGAAGGAGACAAGACAGGTTCTAGAGCAAAGTACAGTGAAACTTGGGTGCTAGAGTGTAATTAGTGTTCATGTCTATTAATTCATCATCGTTATTTACATCGGTAGTGTGGCAGTATGCAGGTCAGGCCAAATTAGGAGAAGACTCTAATCTGATGGGCAGTGTTTTACTCTGTCTCGTGTTGTGCCTAATGACCTTGGCTGTGGTTTCCAATCTTGTATGAAGCTTTGAGTATAGCAATATACTGGCATGGAGGTCATTGTGTAGCTAGTGCCTGATCTTAGGAAAAGCTAAAGAAGAGGCAGCAAAATGAAGAATTAAGCAAAAAAGGGCAAGGGAATTGAAAATGAGATTATGCTTAGGTATGTATCGTCAAACTTCCATGCAGTCCGTAGATGTGAAGTATTCTTTTGCTTCCTCTGCTTTAGGAGCTACCCTCAACCTGTGTGGATAGTAGAGCCTTTACTGAACAGCCAGTTCTTATAGGTGACTTAGCATGAATTAACAATTAAGTAATGGTATAATAAAGT
This sequence comes from Harpia harpyja, assembly GCF_026419915.1. Classification (NCBI taxonomy): domain Eukaryota; kingdom Metazoa; phylum Chordata; class Aves; order Accipitriformes; family Accipitridae; genus Harpia; species Harpia harpyja. The sequence goes on from NC_068946.1 coordinate 39,736,795, forward strand.
AGCAGTGGCATTATTAGGGAGCACAACTTATTTTATTCTTGTGCTTGGCCATAACCCTGAAAGTTTTGACACCACTTAATTGTTGCAATGTTGCATACGGACTAAGCATATTTCTTACTGACTTACTCCCTTAGCAAATTTTTTAAGCTATGTCAAACCCATCTTTCCTGAGAGCAAATTATAAAGTGAGTAGAAGTTTGCACTTAACATTTAAAACTTTCCCCATCTAAAATTATATTTCAAACTTGATGTGGAAGTTTCAGGCAGCTAAATGGGACTGTATGAAGCTCTTATTGCTTAATGTTCAAAAACGTCACACTTGATAGCAAAGCAGGTTTCAGAAAGCTTATCCAGGAATATAGGGACTGTTGAGCTATAGTGATACTGTCCTTTCAGTTCTGTCAGCTTCCAAGATCACCGATCGCATTAATTCTATGAGGCTTAATGTTTGCTCAAAATGGAGCAATAAGTATTTCAGTGCAAGTGCCTCTTACCCTCTCCATCTGAAGTGTTTTGTTTGAATTTGTAAGTATTTTGGCTTTTTAAAAATGGATTTATGTTTATAGTCACTTTCTTGTTTTCAGCTAAGCCATAACATTAAAACTGTGACCTTACGACCAAATGGTAGAAAACTGTGCTGCCTGATGCTAACACTAAAGGATACCAGCTTCCTGACAATTGATAAGGTACCATTTAAAGATGCAAATGAAATGCGGATGTATTTGGATGCAGTCCATCAAGACAGGGTTCATACTGGTAAGTGCAATTGTTGTAAATCATGTTAATAACAGTTTGGAGAGGGGTTGGTGCTGTGTTTTCTTTTTTTCATCTTTAGTCATTTTGTCCTCCTTGTGTTACTGACTTCCTTTGCATTTGTGTAAATTCTTCTTTCTGGCCCTCAACCCCAATTTTTGTTAGATTACCTTTCTCATGATGTACCTTTGTCATGCTGAACAATAAGCAGAGATTAAACATGTAGGAGTTGTTTATGTTGTAAGTATGTTGGTATTTGAAAAACTCTTGTCTATCACACATGCACAGTCTCTTTTTTTTTTTTTTTATTTTACCTCTTATTTTATTTTGTTCTTTTTAAGGGTAGGCACTTTACTGCCAACTGAATAAACGACCAATATAAGGGATATCTGTAAACATATGCTTATGTCTGTGCACTCAGAATATTGTACTGTCTGTTTGAAAGAAATCTAGTGTGTCACTTCCAAAATCAACTCCAGCTAAATAACATCTTACAAATAAGAATGCCAATCAGTTAAATGACAATCAAATTAAATGTTGTGTACCTTTCCTGTCAGCTGGGAAACCCTCTCAGGGATCTGGCAGCTTTGGAGGTGTGCTGGGCAGCAGGACCACACAGAAGGAAGCTAATAGGCAATTCTCTTACATAGAGAACCAGGTTTGTTTAATTGTTCAAATTTTTCCTTTCCTTCAATTTTATTTCATTCATTGCCTCCTCTCATTCTCTTATTGTATGTTGTAATAGCACTGTAAATACTTACTTTGCATCCAAAGTCTTTGTAATCTAGAGGGCTTGGAATAGTTGTATACAGAGTGTGTGGCAACGGTGTGTCTTGCTCATGACGAGCCCTATATTCTGTATGAATAAGAGAGGTCAGTGTCTGGCTGTGGAAGACAGAATATGTTCTTTATGCTGAGCTATCAGTCAGGCAGAGAAGAAGCAGAAATAGAGGGAAAGTACATGATTAAGACTTGCTTCTCACATAGTTCTGAATATCTCTGTGTTTATACTGAACACCTTACATAGCAGCTGAACATGTTATAGTCAGCATAGGTCTTAATGAGTTTAGCAGACTTCAGCCAAATGTATATACTGAAAAGCTGCTGACCCAGTTTTGTATTGGAATAAAGTGACTGAATTTGTGGCATTCTGCTCAGATTTTTATGTAAATTTTGCCAACTTTTCCCTGAAAGTGATTTTACTTCAAAATATTTTTGTTCTTCCTTTTCTCCCTGCATAACACAGATTTCATGTTGTATCTACTGTCTTTAATTTACTTTATCTCTGTGAATATACTTGTATTACCGCCCTGAGGGAGAATATTTTTGACGTCCCAAAACAAATTTTACATGTTGCTTAAAGGCAGTCTCACAGTAAAAACTCTAAAGCTGTGTATACAGTGGTAAGATTAGACATGTTTAGTTTTCAAGTCTAAAATTGACCAACATTCCTCAGTCAACCAACTATTAGCTCTTTCCATTGCATTACATGTGGTGCTTGCTTGGCCCAAGGCTGTAAGGGCACTGTTCTAATTGTGTGGTTTTTAATACAGCTTCTTTTTTTTTTTTCTTTTTTTTTAATACCACCCAGGATTGATCTGGGGATAGTTAGGAATCATGCCTTGGGTTTTTTAATGTCAAAGCATGTAAATGAGATTTTAAAAACTAAAGTTCAGCAGACTTAGCATTGGAAAATGAGAAGGGAAATTGGTTACTGCAGTAGAGTTTCATGTTTGTGACTTGCGTCCATACAGTCAAAATTTTACCTATGTTTAATTAGTGTTAAACTCTCTTGATCTATTTTAAGTAGCATTTTTCTGCTTTTGGATGCTACACTGTAGCAAGTAAAGCAGTGTTGTAAATGCTAGATTAGACTAAAGATGGTCATGTTTTTCACGGTTTCGGTTGTCTCCCTGGCCCCCACCACCTGGGTTTTGCAGACTCCTCCCAAAAGAGTGACTGTGGAAAGTAAGGAGGAGAATCCATTTCGCAAGGTGCTGGGTACCCCAGCGAGAGCGTCTGTTAAGAATTCCACTGGAACTGGAACACCTACCAACAGGGTGAACATTTCAGCATCTCCTGCGTCATCAGTCCCTCACAGAACGGGCTTGTTGGAGAATCGGTAGGAGTGTTATCATCTTACTATGATATTGTTAAAATTTAGCTCTTTATAGAGCTGCAGGTGGAACTCAGTACACCTAGAAGTAAGAAGGGAATATGTTTCTTCCTTTGGTTTTGCTGTTACTTTTAACAGGATGTTAATACGTGCTTTTCTAGCCTCTGGCTGGTACTGGCATTAGAGCTTTATGAACAACTTAAGAGTTGGGCAGACCAAATTCTTCTCTGTATGCTATGTTATAAAAGTGGAGATTGTGGAAGATAGGTGCAAAATGCACAGAAAGCATTGAGGAGTTCTGTTCAGTTGGAAGAGGATCATTTACTAGCCTTTCTGAAAGAATGACCACTTCAAAAATTTTCTGTCATCAGTGAAAAGAGGAAAAGAACACAACCTCCTGGTTCAGAAATGAGTGAAGATTATCCCAAAGAGAATGATTCTTCAACGTAAGTAACCATTGTTTCTAGTTTCTGATTTTAAACTCTTCGTTCATTTGTAAAGGTCAATTTTTCTGAAAAGAATGCTTGGGTGTTTCCTGTCTCAGCAACATGGTACAGGCTAGCCACTTGTCAAATTTGGAACACACTGGGTGCTTGAAATGGGGTTTGCATTCAGGATTAATGAGGGAAATACAACCTGTGCTAGCAGTTGATTTGCAGGAACTGGCGCATGCAAACTTTGTGTCATCTTTCTTTTGTTAGTTTAGTCAGGATTGTCATATGTGTTATACATGTATAGCAATAGGTACCTTCATTATTGAACTTGCTTTGACCCTTTCAAAACAAAATTCATAAAGGGAAATTGCCATTTCGAGAATAAGCTCTGTGTGTTTGAAATTGCATTTAATCATAAGTAAGAAGGTTTGTTTAAATGAATTGGTTAAACTTACCTGCAAGTAAAGTTTAACTGTTCCACAGTCAAGTATTAAAGGTGACAGGAGAGGAACGCTTTAAAACAAGTTGTAAATATCAAGCAGGAATATCCTGTATCTTCTATAACTGCACCAACTTCCACTCTTGTTTATCTGTAGGAATAATAAAGCCTTGAGTGATCCAGCATGGAAGTACTTGAACAGTAGCAGAGAGAAACAGTTGAATCTGAAGCAGGCAGAGGAAAATAGGACATCAGGTAAAAAAATAGAAGTAAAGCCAAATGATACCTGGCTTTGACCAGTACAATTTTATCCTTCGATATTAGTTTAGAAAGTTGCTGCAGAGGTGGTTTTCCTAATCTGCTTTCCCTGTGCCACTAACTTTCTTGCTTCCTACAGAGCCATATATGAGATGCGGAAAATTTGCCTTCGTTTTCAAAGCCTATCCTGCTCTAGTGTGACCCTGACCTTTATACTTGGCTGCTGATGCCAGCCCATGTGCCGGCTTGTTTGAAAATTCAACAAGCAGCTTCAAACTTTGCTCCAAGCTGCCCTTCCCTTTGGGAGAGGATTCCTGTAAACACCTAAAAATTTCCTTTTTGCTTGCTTTCTTGTTTATTTTTAAAGCTCTCCTTTGCTGTTAATGCCCACGTGAATCGTAGGCATTTCCTAGGGTTTTGTGCTGAAAATGTGTACCGTTTGCTTTTACTTCCCTATCTCTTCTCTAGAACTTAGAGGGGGAACTCTTTGGGGCCAGGACTCTTTTTCTGTTTGTACCAAAGTTCTGTTGGATACTGGTGTGTGACAAGGTTTTATAGACAATATAGAAATATTGACAGTATGCACGTAAGCTAGTAAGCAGCACCGTTCTTCAGTTTTATAATAAATACTGAGCCTCTTTCCCCAGAAAGGGGAATGCATTCAAGATCTTGTTTTTATGGGGAATGTTGCTGAATGCATTCTTTTTTTAGTGCAGCTCTGATGGCACAAACATATTGCTGGATGAGCCAGTAAGGTAAATGTTTATCTCTGAATGAAAGTTGGTTTGCTCTTTAGAGTCAAAATCAGAATCTTTGAGAGTATACCTGCAAGCTCAGGTAACAGTATTGTGATCTTCCTTCATATATCTGCATTTTTGAAAGTTGCGTGGCTCAAACCACTTCAAGCTGGGATAGAAGCAAATGTTTATTCATTATCCGAACTAAATTACACTGCAATTCACTGTAATAGGTGGTTTTTAGACTCTTGAGAGCATTTTTTTATGTGCCACCGTCTGACGCATTAGAGTCTTAGTATCTCACACAATGATATCAGAACAATGAAACAATCATGTTTTGCCCCAAGCCTGTAGTAATTTACTGTGGAATTTGGAGTGGAAGGGGAAACTGTTTTCACTTCTGTATATTTACCCTGAATTTTGAGAGCACTGTATTGGAAATCATTAGTGAGTTTTCTGTTATGTGTATCTTGTATATTTGAACAAGAGGTGGGTATTTATTATCTTTCAGATAGTTAAGACCATTCAATGACTTTTTAATGTTTTATATTGTGGTTTGGATTTGATGGAGATTATGGTATTAAATTCAATTAAAACTCCAGAATATCTTTATTTGTATATGATTAATATTCGCATTAGTATTTCTAAGTATGTGTGTTAGTACTTTCCCAACCAATTCTGGAAAACAGTGAGGATTTTTAAACCTTTTGACTAAATACTTTTAAACGAGTTGTATATTGTTTTTGTGGTTTAGCACCCCAGCCAGCAGCTAAGCACCATGCAGCCACTCACTCACTCCCCCCCCCCCCGCAGTGGGATGGGGGAGAGAATTGGGGGGGGGAAGTAAAACTCGTGGGTTGAGATAAGAACGGTTTAATAGGACAGAAAGGAAGAAAATAATAACAACAATAATAAAATGACAATAATAATAATAAAAGAATTGGAATATGCAAAACAAGTGATGCAAAATGCAATTGCTCACCACTCGCCAACCGATGCCCAGTTAGTTCCTGAGCACCAATCAGCCCCCCCAGGCCAACTCGCCCCAGTTTATAAACTAGGCATGACATCACATGGTATGGAAGACCCCTTTGGCCAGTTTGGGTCAGCTGTCTTGCCTGTGTCCCCTCCCAACTTCTTGTGCCTCTCCAGCCTTCTTGCTGGCTGGGCATGAGAAGCTGAAAAATCCTTGACTTAGTCTAAACATTACTTGGCAACAACTGAAAACATCAGTGTTATCAACATTCTTCTCATACTGAATCCAAAACATAGCACTATACCAGCTACTAGAAAGAAAATTAACTCTATCCCAGCTGAAACCAGGACAATTGTATAAATAGCTGAGTTACCTGTAACAAAATGACCTGCCTCTCTTTCTGTTTTTCAAGGTATTTTACCACTGCAGTCATCATCCTTTTATGGTAGTCGGTCCTCATCAAAAGAGTACTCCACTGGCAGTTCCACCCTGGACAGGTAGGACTGATTCACTAGCATGAACTGTAAATGACAGTTCTTTCCCAGGAATTAGGGTCTTCAGTTTCCTGTGTGTTTGTCATGTGATGTATAGCTTATATGCATAAAATGTGTATATAGATTCCCCCCCGGCCCCCGCCCCCCCCCGCCCCAGGAGTACAATCTAAGTATTTAATGTGGCTACTATTGCTCTAGTTACATCTACAAACTCCAGTTACTGCTTGCTATAGATAGACTTTCTAAAATCACTCAAGTCTGTTTTAGTCATTGTGAATGACTGATCCAGGTGATATCTAAACTCTAGATGGTTCTAATTCTATATAAACTCTGGAACTTTAGACTGAATCCTTGCTTCATTTTCCCCAAGTAGATAAATGGCATGAAACTATATTTTAGTAACAGCATTTTAGTAATACTGAATCCTGCTGAGGTTGGGATTCTTCTGTGTTAGACGCTGTGCAATCAAACTGTTGGTCTCTGCCCTAGACACATGAGATACAAGATCAAGGAAGAAAAGAGGCATTGTCCATGCTTTACACGTGAGGGACTACTGAGGTCCAGAGTGATTAGGTTACAAGAACAAGAGGCTGAAAATGAAGACTCTGGCCCAGATGTTAATTTTGAGCATATCTTAGGAGTGGTGGTCTCATGCTACATGATTGTTCTTCCCCTCATCATACAGTGTGGAATTGTTAAATATCTTAAAGACAAAAAGCTTGGTTACACTGCATGCACACCTGTGGATGTAAGGAAATCTAACCAAAGTATTTAAGCACCCTGGAAAGACGTTCTCTCTCTCACACCTCTTTTGCATTATGATACATGCCAGTTATCTTGTGTGGCTTTACCAATCCTTGTCTTCTATAACGATACAATTCCAATGTCATGGACTATAGCTATTTAAGGAAGAGCATTAGAAATCTTACACTTCTTATCCTTTTATGTTTTTAGGTCTAGTGTATCCAGCCAGACTCCTTCAGCCAAAAGAAGCCTGGGATTTCTTTCTCAGCCTGCCCCTCTTTCTGTTAAAAAAATGAGATCTAATCAAGATTATACAGGGTGGAACAAACCCCGAGTGCCCCTTTCCACCCATCCTCAACAACAATTACAAGGGTAAACTTAATTTTCTTTATCTAGTATGCACACTTTGATCATCAGAACACGCACATTCTTGTTACAATTATTTAAGGAAAAAAAAGTCCTGAAATTAATGAACACTGAGACAGGGAACACTTCCCTAGTTTGGAAAATATGTATTCTTAAATTCACTTCCTGAGGATTTTAGAGATATAATAATTGCAGATAATTCATGTTCCTTTCATACACTTTCATGATTTATTTCTCTATCTTGTGTATATACACGCATTTTTTTAAATTTTGATTGTAGAAACTCATGGGTGCTTTCCTGATAAATGCCACCTCAGTTTAGTCTGAAGGGCAGGAGGACAGCTCCAATAGGAAACTCTGTGGGGAGTGGCTGGGGTGAATGTCCTACATGTTAGTAGTGCCATGTTTAACACTGGCATATTTACACATTGACATACCTACCATGTTCCATCTTCTTTTTTTCCAGATTTTCAAACTTGGGAAACACCTGCTATATGAATGCCATTCTACAGTCCTTGTTTTCAATTCAGTCTTTTGCTAATGATTTGCTCAAGCAGGGTATCCCATGGAAAAAAATTCCACTCAATGCACTTATCAGGTAAAATTCACTTTCTAGGAAGGATATTTTCTCTTTCATTACTGAGAAACTAGTTTTGTAATACTGAAGCAGAGGGTAATACTTTGTAGAGGGTAATTTGCATGTGTAGATAATAAAATAAATCCTAGAGCTCTCTCTGTATTTTGGAGTTTTACTTTACAAATAGGAAGTAGGCTCTTAAAAATTGCAGTGCTGAGTTACAGGCAGTCTTTTATACCTTCTACTGTATTTCTAGTGGCAGAGTGTAATGCTTCAGAAGAAAATGCAAGAAACTGCAAAATAAATAGATGCAGAATAACTTCTTTTTAACACATTACTAGCTAGGGTTTAAGCTGGCCACTAACTTCACCTGATACGTGAGGGCTTATGCTTTTTTGGAAAATATCCTTTGTCTAGTAGCTGTGGAGAGTGTTCAAGTTCTGCATACTTAATATTTTTCTAAATTCACCTGAACTCTCAATTCAGTCAAACTTCATGTCAAGAAACTCCAAAGGTTTCTGTAATATGTAAAACTCTTCTCTCTCTGAAATTTTGAATTCCTGTGCCATTCAGATTCCATTGTATGTCTATCAGACAAACTGCTGTTTGCTCCATGTACTGCAGTCTCTGCCATTTGGGATTTTTATCATATACACTCTTCTGTACCTCATTTCTTTTCTCTTGCTGACCAAGATTCAGGATTATCAGGACCATTTCTGTTTCCGTTTCTTAGTGTTTTATATCTTTTGGGGTCATTTCTGGTTTTGCTCTGTCTTCTTGAACTCTTCCTACACTACTTGGGATCAGAGGTTGTTCCACGTGCCTCTTGAAATGTCCTTTCCCTAATTTTTGTAGAAAGACCTCTGAAGCTTGTGGCCCATATACCTAATGGTAAACTGTGTGGGTAGAGCTTGTGTCATAGTACCTCTGATGGAGGGCAGTGTGTGATCCTGTGCCTAAATACAAGTCAGCGTTGATACTCAGTAGCATCTACTTTGGCTTCTATTGGTTTGGGTATTGGCACTTGATCTAACATGACAAATATTTTTCTGGTGGAAAAGGGATTGCCTATCAACTGCTTTGTGGTGGAAAAGGCATTTTTCCTAACATGCTTCCCTGAGCAGTTGTAGAGGGTTAGGGTAGCGTACACTGTTAGTGTAGCGCAGCAGAATAGCAGAAACTTGTTGAGCTGCAGTAAACTGATCAGATTCTTTGGGTAACTGAGTATTAGTTATTGTTTGGGGTGGGAGGGGATTGCACAGGTCTTTCCTGTCTTTCTGTCTTTTTTTGTGCGTCACGGAACATGATGTCTTCCCATCATCTTCCCATGTATGTACTATGACCGAAACTGTTGTGTTTGGAATATATTGGGTGTGTATTTCCTGTGGAATCGTAAAGCAGTTGTAAAAGATAACTAAATCACAATAACTGAGAGGCACAGGTAAAGTCAATTTCAACAGTTCTTTAACAAAGTTACCAGTAACGCTATACATAGCATGGACCAAGGAGCTCTTCATGGCTCTTTTTATTACAGCTTTTGTCTACTCTGTTGTAATGTTTTACTGCCAAAAGAAGTAAGGCTTGAAACTGAGTGGAAATTTAAAAATAAATAAAAAAAAAAAAATAGAAACCAGTGTGACCATGCAAGTTGAATTTAATGATTTTGTGCTGCTTATTTTGGTGCCATGTGATGTCATCTCGTATCAGTACAAACATTTTCAAAAAGCATTGTGGTTTTTTTTTTCTCGTAAAAGATATAGCAGAAATAAGTTTATTGAACTTTATAAGGCTCTTCTCTTTACCTTAGAAGATTGTGAAATCTTTTTTGTTCATTTGGGTCCTGTTCCAATGATAACCTCAAATGAGATTTCAAAATACTTGAAATGGAGAAGGTTAATTATATATGAGATATTTTCATACAGAACCCCTAAACCACTTATCACAGGAGAAAAGCTTTTAGAGACTCTTAAAATGAGGTATCATGAGTTTTATTTTGTTTCTCTAAAGTCCTGGAAAGCCAATCAGTGTTTCATTGCATTGACTTCTGCAGACGTTTTGCCCATCTGCTTGCTAAAAAGGATGTCTGCAGCCCTGAGGTTAAGAAAGAGCTGCTCAAGAAGGTGAAAAGTGCCATTTCAGCTACTGCAGAGAGATTTTCTGGGTACATGCAGAACGTAAGTACCATATTGTCTCGAAACAATTATGTGTCATTTGTTCAGTGTTTGGACTGCACTGAACTTCTGTCAAGCTTCAACTCTATTTGACAGAGACTTGAGGTTTTGATTGAATGACAACGATTGCCTGCTGTTTGTTAGAGCAGAACGGCCTTAATATTGCTGAATGCAATGAACTAAAACATAATTTCCTAAGTCTGTGTGTGTTTGAGAGAAAGATACTGAATGAAGTTGTACAAAATCACTTAGAGTTTACTCCGTTTCTAGGATGCACATGAGTTCTTGAGCCAGTGTCTGGATCAGCTGAAGGAAGACATGGAAAAGTTAAACAAAACTTGGAAAAGTGAGCCAGTCCCTAATGAAGATAACTCACCTGGACGGGCTTCTGATGACCTCTCAGCCACCAAAGTTTATACGTGTCCAGTTATCAGTAACTTAGAGTTTGAGGTTCAGCATTCTATCATTTGCAAAATGTAAGTATGCTTGAGAGCTTTTCTCGTACTTACCTTAAAAGACTGGGAAGTGTTTCTGTCTTACATGACTTCATCTGCAGGCTATAATTAGAACTATGTTTTTTTCAAAGCTAGATATTTAGAAAATATTCTATGGTCTAGAAACGCTGTAAACTTCACACCATGCTGTCTGCTGCTACAGGCCTTCTTTAAACAGTTTCATACCATCTAGTTCGTCATTACATATCCAGCAGAAAGCCTCTGTGCTTTGGTTTTTGTCTACCGGTTGTATGAGAATAGAGGGAAGAGGGGGTTTCAGCCAAGTAATGGTTCCTCTTAAAAAAAAAAAAAAAGGGCAAGCCAAGTTTATAATTTGTTCTTTCTAAGGGCTTCCAGGGAATGGCATTTTCTTCTGTCTCTCTAGGTTATTGCGGAAAAAGATGTAAACCAGTATGTCTGGGCATTTGTTGCATATGAACCATGCAGCAGATTCCCATACAGGATGCTTGCATTCCACAGAGTTTTGAACACAGATATTTGGGAATATTACTCTGTGTGCACTGCATTAGTTCTCTAAAGTAATGGAAAGTAAATTGCATGCAAGTAATAATTATTGAAGGCAAATGACAGTAGGGTCTTCCCCACCCCCCCCAAAAAAAGCATAAGAAAACTGAGATTTTTTTTTTTTTTTTTTTTTAGATGGAGTCTACTATTTTGTTTCTAAAAACAGTTTGAAAGTATTTCTAGGCTTTCCCTTCTTCTGGACTGGGCTCACTTCTTTTCTCCTAAGAATGCTGAATGAAGAAGATGTGTTCAGCTACATAGCAGTCACTTTGATTTCCCGTATACCTGATCACTTGCCTCTCCAAAGCAGTCTGTGGTTTTTTGCTCTCACCCTTACACAAGTGTTTCTTTCAACTTCTAAAGCATCAAAGTGAGATCCCAAAATTCAACTTTGTCATAAGCATCAGTTTCATTTTGATCAGTAAAAATAGATCGATCAAGAGGCATATATTTACTGGGAAGTTACTTTAGCATAAGAAGTGTAAGTTGTCATTAATTTCAAGTATAGTTTTCATCAGACTTAGATAAGTGTCGTAGTTTAACCCCAGCCAGCAACTAAGCACCACACAGCCGCTCACTCACTCCCCGCCCCCCCCAGTGGGATGGGGGAGAAAATCGGGAAAAGAAGTAAAACTCATGGGTTGAGATAAGAACAGTTTAATAGAACAGAAAAGAAGAAACTAATAATGATAACGATAACACTAATAAAATGACAATAGTAATAACAAAAGGATTGGAATATACAAGTGATGCACAATACAATTGCTCGCCATCTGCCGATCGATGCCCAGCTAGTCCCCGAGCAGCGATTCCCCCCCACCCCCACTCCCCCCAGTTCCTATACTAGATGGGATGTCACATGGTATGGAATACCCCTTTGGCCAGTTTGGGTCAGCTGCCCTGGCTGTGTCCTGTGCCAACTTCTTGTGCCCCTCCAGCTTTCTCGCTGGCTGGGCTTGGGAAGCTGAAAAATCCTTGACTTTAGACTAAACACTACTTAGCAACAACTGAAAACATCAGTGTGTTATCAACATTCTTCGCATACTGAACTCAAAACATAGCACTGTACCAGCTACTAGGAAGACGGTTAACTCTATCCCAGCTGAAACCAGGACAATAAGCATGTTTCTTTTTTAGGTGTGGTGAAACAGTCACTAAACGAGAACAGTTTAATGACCTCTCCATTGACCTTCCGCGAAGAAAGAAATTGCTTCCTTCCCGATCGATCCAGGATTCCCTTGACCTCTTTTTTCGGGTACATAGTTTGGGGGGGAGGGGGGTTATTCACTGCGGAGTATATGTAGGTTATGTACCATATGGAAATTTTGGTCGTATAGCCAATTATTAGTTTCTATGACTATGATTGCAGGCACGTGAAATAATTAACTTTGCACTTTTCTGAGGTTTGTACATTAACAGCATACAGGAGTGTTCATTGTAAAATGCTGTGCAGAAGTTAACTGATCCTTTCAATACTGCTGTGAAATAGGTAAACTTCCCCATTTTGTGGTGGATGAGTTGAGGCATAAACAAATACAAAGGAGAGAAGGGAAGATGTCAGACTGAGATACATCACTCAAGAATTGCTGCTTCCTCTCCTGGGCTAGGATGCTTTAACAGCTTATGTACTGGCCTAAATTAGCATGGAGAAAAAAGGTCATGCAGATATAGTAATTAAAAAAGTAGTTGTAATACGTGGATGCTCATCTTGTAAGTAGATCTTCAAGGTGAGGTTTCTGAAAGCTAAAAATGAGCCTTACGTCTGTGAATTAGTGTTGTGTTTTGTCATATCTTGAGACAGACCTGTGGTTTTTTTCTCCATTTACAGATAGTGGTTTCAACAGATAGAGTAATTGACATGCTTATTCCTCTAAAAGCTGGTGGAGGTCTTATACTTAGGATTTAAAAAATTGTTAAAATTGTAGTGGTGTCATTTGGCCTCACTTAAAGAAAAGGTCTGTAGAAATGTTTGATGGCTAAGTCATGTAATTTCAGCACAGTGATGCTTCCCCTTTTGCTGTTTGTTCAAAACTCTACTCTGGTGCAGCACATCCTTGACAAGTTTAGATGAGGATAGCTTTTCAGGAGCAAAGTTGTAGTTTTGAACTAGAGAGAAAACTTCATGGCAAATTATCCTCCACCAAAGGTTATTAGGGAAAAAAAAAAGCCAGTGTATGGGAGAGAAAACTGTAAACCTTGCAAGATTGTCCCCCCTCTTTGGAAGCTAATTTGTCTCAACTGTGGCTAATTCACTGGTCTGCAATAGACTTGCAGGAAAAATTCTGCTTGTATTAGTGGATATGTTGCCAGATTGTAAGGTTAGGTCATGTTGAAGGTGACTATAATTTTAAGTGTAACTGCTGTTTCGAAGAGCTTCTGTGACAGCCAAAAGCAATGTGCTTTCTGTTGAGATCTGCTTGATGGGTCTTTTATTCCATTAGTCGTGTTTCTGTTCTCTTAAACAGGCAGAGGAGATCGAGTATTCCTGTGAGAAGTGCAATGGAAAGTCTGCTGTTGTCACACACAAGTTCAACAGGCTTCCCAGGTAGATGTTGACATCTGTTCCTCTTTTTCATGGAAGCACTCATCACAAAAGTGCAAGCAAAAGTCCCTTGAAGAGTAAAGCTGGGAAAATGGGTGGGACAGCATGTGCAGTGGTCAGCCTGTGAGAAAGATGCACATGCAGACAGTACTCTTCATGATGTTCTTCAGTTTGCCTCTAAAGAAGCTCTCTTGGGCACACTGCAAAACTTCTTTCTTCTTCCCTATTGCTACACAAGGAGAGCTGAGTTTTCCCCTTCTCCTTTTCTTGGGGTTTCTGGGATGTGAGGGAAGCGGAAACAGTAAATATATTCTGGAAGTTTAATATTTTGTGCTCAGCTGGCCTGATAGGCAGGACTGAGTGGGAGACATTAGTGCCAGAAGGTATATAGAGGGTTTTGCTTTGATCAGTTAATTCTTCCATTGTTGATACCTGTTTTCTGTCTTGGTAAGCATGGCACTTTGAGGAAGAAGGCAGACACTTTGAGTGTTAATGGCATGCTCAGTAGTTTCTGACCTCGTGGTTGGGTTTAGTTCATTATTTAGAGTGGAGGTGCTTGGAGGTAGGGATCGTTTTCTCATGGGATGTAAAGTTAAAAGAGTCAGTTGGATGGACTTTATCTGGCCTATGTCCTTGTCCCAGGTATACTCATACTGAACCCAGTAACTTGGTAGTTAGCTTGCATTTTGCTTAATTAGTCTATTTATGCTAGCACTGCAAAACCCTTGTCAAAGTTTTTGAATATTAGCACAACATGAGTGATGATACAGCTGCATGATCTAAATAGACAGTACAAAGTGCAGCATAAGGGAGAAGATTCAGTGTAAGGAGGCCTTTTCAGGCTCTTATACTGTTGTGATCAAAAGCTCTCGCAAAGAGAAAGTGTTGTGAGATAAACCAAGTACACATCTTGCACTGGGCACAGTTCTTCCTCAGTTTTGGGCAGCTGTGTGATCCCTCCATCACAGTCTTGAATGAATATCTGGGAGTAATATACTAGCATTCTGGCCTATAATGATGAATATTTCGTTTGTTTCCTACCTCTCACTGTAGCAGAAATAATGAGTTTGGTAAGAGCTGGTTGCTTCTTGACTGAAGAGCAAGGTGATGCAGATCAAAGTAGCAAGCCTCTTGAGCTGGCAGAGTCTGCATTCTGCACCTTGCACAAAGTTGAGTGATGGACAGGAGAGTAATTACCTGTCTTTTGCCATATAAAAGGTGGATAGTGTTTCCCTACCACCCCAAAATAATAATCCATTTTTGAGTTCAGTGAATGCATTTTGTAAACAGCGCTACCTGGATTTTTAATAGGTTTTCTGACTTCTGTCTTGAGATTAATATTTGTCCTTCTCTCATATCTCTCAGGGTCCTGATTCTTCATCTGAAACGATACAGCTTCAATGTAGCATTGTCTCTCAATCATAAAGTCGGGCAGCAGGTGGTTATTCCAAGATACTTAACCCTGCTTTCACACTGTACGGAAAGCACTAGGCTGCCACTGACGCTGGGATGGAGTGTCCATTCTGCAGTGTAAGTGTACAACTTGTGATTGATCCATGCCGTGTTAAGCACATATGCCACAAGGTAGGCAGTTGTCAGATCTCCTCCAGAAGATGTCTGGGCAAGGAAACATTACAATTACACAGCTTCAGATGTGCACTGCTGCTTTGTAATGATGCCATCATGAGAACATGTATGGAAAGGAAGCATGACAGCAGCAGTAGGAAGACTTGGTGAGGCATTATCTAGGGAATATTTGGTAAGATTATATTCTTCACTGTCCTTGTAAGTAACTTTCTATCCTTCTTAAGAGAGCTTCTGTTAGGAATTTCTAAAATTTATGCCTCTCAGTCCAAAATAACCTAGATTACCTTTCCCTTCACAGCACACTTAACTCTGCTTAGGAGACGTAACATCCTACTTTTTTCTGCTAATTTCCACTTGCACCTCCTGTGCTATCATTCATTTTTCATTGTCTTTCCTGTGCCACTGTAGTATCTGAGCACTTCACATGCTGAAAATAGGCTCTCCTTTTCCCTGTGACAGTTATTTCTGTGCAGCTGCTTGTCCTGAGACACAGAGATTAAACGTGCCATTTGTCACATAGGAAGTTTGTGGCAGAATAGGGAACAAGAAACCCTCAGGTCTCTTGTGGTCCCTGCCTAGTGACATAACCACGGTAGCTGTAGTGAGTTAGGACACATCTGGTGTCTATGTTCATCAGTGTGGCATGTGTTCTTGTGCTGAAGGTTTAGTGGCGTTTGAGATTTATGTGGATGTTTCCCAAGAGTTTGCTTTAACAACAGAAATCTTAAACACAACAAGCAGCTTAAGCTAACCAGAGCAGAAATACTAAAAAATATGTTTGAAATAACTTTCCAATGGCTTTTTATGTTTGAAATAGCTTTCCAATGGCTTTTTTTAGTCATTGAAAGTATTCTGATTGACCAGAGAGTGGAAGGGTAACTTAAGCTGGAGAGAAGCAGCCCTGGTTTGAGGGGGAAGGTTTGAAAAGATTTCTGCATTGGCAGCCATCTGGTGGACAGATGTGTAGTGATAGTGATGGACTTTGAGGAGCCCATGAAAGGATTAAGTGGAGCAGGAAGTTTGTTTAGAAGAATCTAGGTAAGGGAGGAGAAACGGAGACGTGGGCCATGCCAGAAAACCGGCTGATCCAGACAGCAGCAGGAGACTGTGGTTTGGGAGCAGGAACTCAAGTGTTGGTGAGAATAAAAAATAAAGGAATGAGTTGTCTTGACATGGGAGCCTAAAGCCTTTAATTTGTGAGCTTGCCCCTAAGGGTGCATCACTAAGAAGTGAATCAAGTTTAAAGGATTATATATGGTTTTGAACAACTGTTGTATATTTATAGCGTGATGGAGTTACTACTCTACATCTAAGCAATTAGCAAGTACATAATGGTATTCTGCTTGTTTCTTTGGTCACGGATTTGCATGCATAGCAGACAAGTAAACACTTATTTTTTAAAGACTGTAACTGCTGCAATAAATACTTTGCTTTTTTAATAGTTCCCGTCCATTGAAAGCCTCCCAAATGGTGAATTCCTGTACTATAAGCACTTCCACACCTTGTAGGTGAGTTATAGCTCTGAAATGCCCATGGCCTGGGGTTTCATGGGATAATTTTTGAGGCATTTTAAAATTTTCTAATTCTTCCTCTTTAATCTTTCCACTTTTTCTATTTGTTTTCCTTTCTTTCTATTTTTCTGTTTTTTCTATTGTAGTAAATTATTTCAGCTACTGTCTTTTTTTCATATCTGAGTTTTATTGGTTGTACATGCTAGCTGAAATTAATATCAATGGTACAATTTGCCTAGTTGACATGATCACCTTAGCATTTCTTTTGAGAGCCTTTGGGGACTTGTAAGTAAGCAAAGATTATTTTCTTTCAGACAGAAGGCAGGGCATCAGAATGAGAACTGCATTTAGTTTGTACAGATGATTTCTCAATGCCAGATATCTTAAACAAGCTTACATTTGTAGTTGCAAGCCACATACATAAGAAGCAAAATGGTTTCTAATTCTGTAGCCTAGCTCTTTTCTCTATTCTGGTTCTATGGAGCCCCAATGTGTGTTCTGGGAACAGGTGGTTAGTTCCTTAAGTTTATTTGCAAAGATGAGAGCGTGTTGTTTTTATGGGCTGTTTCGAAAGGCCAGTTTTTGTTACAGTGAAAAATGTGATATCACACTGGATAGTTTTGCATTGTGGAATACTTAAACACCAGATTTCCTAATTGAGCAGAAATCACGACTTCCCCAGACTCCCTTGTCTTCTGTTCTAAAGAAGCAAGAGTTTATCTTGATGAAAGAGCCAACAGGAAAACTGGAAAACTTGTGCAGATTTGTGCTTTTTATATCCTAGTAATGATGTTGGAAGTCCTGTGTCCAGCTTAGTTAACTTCAGAAGTCAAATGGTTTGTGCCGAGTTCTACATGTTACTGTGGACTCGACTCAAATGAGTACTGTCTAGATTGCTAGGTAATAAAGTGCAGAATCCTTGGCCTTAGAAGCAAGAGCCAGACACTTAGTAACTTTTAACGTTGTAAGCTGCTATTGCAGGCTTGAAGTAGGTATGTCAGTTAACCTGGTAAAATATACCTTTTCTGAAAACCCTGCCTGCTGTTAATAAATTGTCATTGTCAATTGTTGCAGTTTGTTCCCCAGATTTCACTGCCCCGCAATATGAAAGTTGGGTGTGACATTTCTTTAACAGTTACTTTGAAACAGATTTGTACAATGCTACAATGCTATGAAGTTTTATAGCCATGTTTTTAATTTACAGAAAATATACTTTCAAGTCAAAGAGCTCTGCAGCACTCTATGTAGATTCTGACAGTGATGATGAGCCATTGAAACGCTCTGTTGCCCATAGCCAAAGGTTGTGTAACGTGCAGACTAGAGATCAGCAACAACTGCAAGAAGAGCCGGAAAAGGTAAGGAAAAAACCGCAAACTTTCATATACAGAGATCCTGTATGTGCTCATGTCTGGCCTGTGCTTTTTTTAGCATAGACTGTGAGTAAAACTGATGTAAGATAAGGTTTTTTTCTCCTAATTAGCACTGCAATGCTGGAAGGGAGTGCTTTGCTAATTGACCTCTCTGTATAGTTGTCTTGGGTTCCCACTGGGAACAGAGGTAATTGCATTGCAACTCCACTTCAGTTTTCAGGTTATGTATACCAGCTGCTTAGCAGTTTTGTCAGTCCTTTGGGTAACTTTCACTAATAATGTTCCCAAGCTGAAATATAATGGGCTGTCAATAATAAAATTATGCAGTAAAGACCTTGATTAAATTAGATCCAGTACAAGTTGAACTAGGCAAAATATTCAATTGAGAGAACTTCTTGCACATCCAATCTGTGTCCCCTTTCGAGTGTGGCTTTTTAAATGCTTTTAGAAACTGAAGCTATCAGTCTTTGGAGGTGAACACATAGAAGTGTGTAGAGATCAAGTTCATTGGTGTAAAGGCACAGTTAACTTCAAATTGCCTTCAAGCTCTTCATTGTGACTAGTATTAATGTTGCCAAGATATTTTTTGCCTCTATCAGGGCAGCGTATTAGCAAGTAGATGAGTTGTGTGGGAAGGAATGATAACCCAGAAGGGAAAACAAGAAGCTTAGAGGATTATATTGCAGTACTACTTTCTTCTATTAAGTGTTGCAGGCCTAGTGCTTAGGACAAGTGTCCTGCATCTCTGCTTCTCTAAAGTTTTTTACAATGTTCATGGGGTTATTTTAATCAAGCAGGGGCTTGTGGTCTTGATTATGGCATTAAAGGACAGGAGTAAAGCTGGCTGAACAGCAATAGGTAACACAAGGAAGATACCTACAGTTTCTGTTCTGATGGGAAGATCAAACCGAGGGAGGAACCTGATCCACTCAGTATTTAATAAATTATAAAATAGATAATGAGTATTAAATTCTCAGAAGACCCAGAGCTGGAAAGGGCTGCCAGTATGATGAAGCTCAGAACTACAGTTAAGAATGATCTTGACAAATCTGAGAAATTGCATAAAAATAGGAGGGGTTGTTCAGTAGGAACAGGCTGAAGGTGCTAATCTTAGCAGGACTAATTGCCTGTAAATGCAGGATGGGAACAGCTGGGAAAGCAGTGGGCCTTCAGAAAGGGCATGAAAGGTGACAGCTGGTCACGAGGTCAGGCTGGTTGAAAACAGAAGTGTATAGACAGAGGCATAGCCTGCAGGTTGTGTGAAGTAACCCTCCTTTTTCCCTCAGCACTGAGCTTTAGCTGGAGTTCTGTATCCAGCTTTGGGCTCCGGACTGAAAAGAGTTGTACATTAATTGGAGAGGGGCCAGAGGAGAGGAACATGAATGGTCAGAGGTTTAGAAAGGAAGATTTTTGGGGAAAGAGCAGGCGAGTGAACTTGGGGGTTTTAGTTTTAGTTTAAGGAGAAACATAAGCAGAGCTTGTGTCTTCAAGGAAGGGAAAGAAATGAATAGAAACACCTGAGTTGTTTTCCATGCCTGTGGTGGATAGAACAAGAAGTAATAGACCAAATTGCAGACGGTGATTTTTTAGGTGACATGTTAGGGAAAACTTCCTGATGCTCAGGATGTGTAGGGATGGAATGGATTGCTTTGGGAGAAAGCAGAAAACCCTTTGCTGAAGGTCTCAGGAACAGGGTAGGCAACTACTGTCTTGCATGGCACATCTATAGCTGGCTGCAGGTGGGGGGAGGAAACTAGCTTGTCTTTGAAGTCCCTCTTATGTATAGAAAAAGTATTCCAGACTGTCCTAAATTATTCTTCCTTGAGTTTTGTTCATGAGGAAGTGTAGGTAGTCTCTATCACACAAGCCCTGTGAGTGCAGAAATTGTGGGAATAAAGCCTATTAATTTGAATAGCAAATTAATTATAGGCTTTCCAGCCTGTTGTGGGAAAGAAACAGTGGTGGTGATGATTCTACATAAGTGACTTTATTCTTTGTGGCTGTGCACGATGGCCACTCCTCAACCACTAGCCTGACCAGCCATCTGTGATCATTAACAAGATCCTCTGCCCTTCTCAGTGTTGTCCTGGGAGGACCTGGTCCTGGTCCTTGGAAGTGGCATTACTGCTGCTGCACCATTTCCCTTGGTATGCATCTCATAGCAGCTGTGGATGTGATTGCATTAGGGGCTTGGTAGTCACTTTGGCCTGTATATCCCCTGTGGGGCACTGCTTGCAAAACAGTCCTGCCATGTGGGAGAACAGCTGGAACAGCAGGGGTATACGACATTGGGTTGGCAGGGCAAATAGCAGTTATCCAGCTAAAGTGGGCAGAACCGCAATTTCTGTGATTTCTGCCTCTGCAGATGAAGTAGTATTTGAAGTACTTTTTTTAAAAATACTTATTTAAAGCAGCCTGTATTAGAGCCTAAGCTACTTTAAAATCTATGCAAATAATTTCTAATAGAAAAGTTGTATTCAAATAATGCACAGATGCTGCCAAGTCTTTAAAGTCCAGCCACTGAATTAGTGGTAGTTGTTGGCAAAGTGCCTGGCACTAGGGTTTGCTGAAGAGCTAAACCAGTTTTGACATTAGTAGCCTACAGGTGTAGAGAGAGAAATCAGAAAGCTTAAAAAGCAGGTACTCTGCTTTCCTTATTCAGTGCATGAATAGATGTGAAATTTGTCAGTTCTAATTCTTGGAGGGCATGATGTCTAGAACAAGCAATTTAGTTGGCTAATTCATTTGCTAATCTTGTTTGATAAGCCAGTTTTAATACAAAATGTTTGCCGTATAAAACTAGCCTTGCTCATCAAAAGCTTGCTGTATTTAAGTAAAAAGCAGCAGTAAAAATGTATTTTTGATCATTTTAATGAAGTTCTGAAATCCATCCAAACGCAGTTTGGAATAAGACCTGAGTAAGTACATTCTGATAGAAACTATTTTTCCCCATTTTTAACATAATATAGGGGGAAAAAAATCTAAGCATATGGTAAGTAGTGTAATTGTGTAAATATGTGTACATGGAGGTTAACCTCCTGGTTAACAGTTAATATCAAAATGATTGAAATTACTATATTAGTTGCAAGTCAATATGGAGTAGGAGTTGATGAGTGTCAGTTTTAGGAAAATAGCTAAAAAAGGAAAAATTCAGCTTATGACTAAATTGGTTTTCCTTTCTTCCAATTTAAAGTCATTCTGTTCCCCTTAGGAAAGAATAATTCCCCCCTTTCCCTGGTTAACTGTTTTCTTACTTGGTTTGCAGAGTCCTGCCCCCCCCCCCCAAGATTTCATATGGCAAGTCTGCAGCACCAAACCTAATTTTAATTGCTCTTCATACCAGCCTGATTTCAGTTCCTATTCTTCCATCCCTGTGTTCAAGTTCAATTACTCTCATGTTGCTGCTTCAGCCTTTGTTAACAAACTTGCAATTTCACTACTTGTGCCTCAGCACTGTTTTGCCAGAGGCTTGAGGATTCATCAGAATCTAAAGGTGGAACAAGTGCTGAAGGAAAGGAAGGAAAAGGGAAGAGTTAATTTGTGTATGTTAATCCACAGGGCCTGTAAAAACTGGTTGTAGTTTATATTTAAATATTATTCCTTGGAGTGAATGTAGCTATGAAGGTTGTCTCTCCATGGAGTCTTACATAACTATCTGTTTAATGTTGACAGAGCCAAGCTCCCACTCCCTGGGTTAATAAAATAATAATTAAAAAAAATCTCCACAGAAATGTAAAGCTGATGTTATATACCTGTTTATTCAAGCGCTTAATCATAAGTCCATTCAACTGTAGGGTTCAAAAAGAAGTAAAATGGAGGGTGATAAACCTGAGCTGGGAAATGCTGGTTTTGATGGGATGAGTGAAGATGAGCTGCTAGCAGCTGTCTTAGAGATTAGCAAAAGGGAAGCCTCTCTGTCTCTGAGCCATGATGAAGATAAGCCCACAAGCAGCCCAGACACTGGTTTTGGAGACGACGAAATTCAGGAATTGCCAGAAAACCTGGAATCTATGGAGATGGAGAAACCCAAAGCAGCATTAGACTCAGGTAAGGCAAAGTTACCATCTTAATTGGACTATAGCAAGCTAAAGCAGGTTACTGATAGCAGCAGGGTAGTAATGTATGGTGGCAGAATCTGGATGCAAGTCCACTGCTGAAACTGCCTGACTTCCTCAGAGTTTTCGTACAGTTTCCCTGTGTATAAAGTGTTTAATTCATTGAACTGTGAAAATGTATTTTCTTGTATGTCTGTCACCTTTCTGATAAAGGTAAGGTCATCTTCAGAGTTAATTTCCATTTTTTTTCTCTCACGATTAACACATGCTTCCACTGGTTCCCATACCAGACAATTCAATTTACTAAGATTTGGCAGTGTCTGGAGCTTAATCTTCCGTAATCAGAAAGTATTTTCATTTCTGTAGCTGTGGCAGCCTGGGCAGCATGGTAGCAGTGTTCACATTGCTGATGTGCAAGAGTGATGTCTGGGGTGCATAAGACTAGAATGCTTTCCTAAATGGAGTTATTTTTTCACTAGTTACTAATAAATTTAACACTATCTCTGTAATTTTTTTCTAATACTTTTTAATGTGAGAGTGGACCGTTGAGCATAAGAGTCTCAGCATGTGAATTATGGCCTCTGACCCAAAAACACAGTTAAGTACAAGAAGGAGCCTGTTTGATCTCAGTGTGGGGAAATTGAGTGTCTTCCTTTAGTTGGCTGAAGGAAAGTTAAGTGTTTATCATTTGTTGTGTGCTATATGCTTTCAGTCAGATTTTTAATTCCACTAGCCTGGAAAAACAGGCCAACAATATGCCTGCCTTCTCCTCTGAGAGCCAGGAAGTTAAATATTAACAACAAAAAACCTCACTCTATTATCAAAAATCACACTTGTTTCAATGGACAACTCTTGAGAGCTTTCATGTTGGAAGGCAGTGGATAAGAAAACTAAGTCTGTGGTCAGCCTTGTTTGTGCCCTACTTTATATACACTAATGTTGTTTATGGTTGTGTGAAAGAGAGTTGTGAGTGTGTGGCCATGTAAATATCTCCCTCTCCAGGTTTTCTTTGGAAAGTATAATGTAATTATTTGAAGGCTCTATTGTGACACTTAAGCAAAAAGTATGTGTTTAATAAAGGTTTCTGTATTTTTTCATTAAGAATGCAGTTAACACTCAACATTGCATTCAGCTTTCTGTATTTGACTGTGTATGACCAAAACCCACAAGTACTTCTCAAAGCATACGGTTTGGCATTCAGATGAGGTATGTGTGTATGTTAAGTTACCAGTTACGGCAGCTGAATGTAACATGCCATGAGTTCACAATCCCATGTTCTATTTAAAGGAAACTTAATTGCAAACGATGCTTTGCTATATCAGACAAGATGATTCTAAATATGACTGATTTAACTTGGTCCATTTTTTGTTACCGCTAGTAATTTTTTTTGTAAACACTGAATAATTTGTGGTGCTTTCAAAAAAGGCTAATTTAGACGTGACAGAAGATGTCTTTTCTGCTACATGAATCTCAAATAACAGTTGTATGAGTCAAGTGAGTATTTCTTCTTACATTGGAAGTTTTCAAAGGTCATGTAATAAATTCTGTTTTGTTTTTCACCTTAAGAGGATTAGACTGATGGATTATAGTTTTGGTTCTGGTGGTCTTGTGTTTAAGAGGTCACAGATACTGAGAGTATAATCCTTGCTAATAACTAATGAGCAGATGTTGAAGTCTGCATAGGGCAAAACTATGAAGTTTCACGTGTTGTTGCATGATAGCTGTTGGAGCAGGTTCTGATTCTAGCAAATGGGAGATCAAAGTGTCCTGCAACTGCAGGAGATGTATGCAGTGGTTGAATGAATGTTCATTCCAGAAGTTTTATAAAATACTTCTGCCATAGCGTTCACTTTAAAGGTGAACTGAAAAGTTATAATCTTCTTGCACTTTTAAAGCTGTAGATAAAGTTCACAGGATTGAGGCTCTTACCTGATGCAAAAAGTTGACAGATTTAAACAGTGCTTGAGATTTATGCTTCCTTCTGTCTTACATATGATTTGGCTTTAACTGTGGTTTCATCTGTAGTACTCTGAGGTACAATATGCAATGCAAATTTTTATAATCCATGGTTCCTTCTAGACAAATTCAAGTGTCAGATTCATGACTGCAGAAACCTAGTGGGGTGCGACATCTTACTTTAACTAAAGTTGCTGTTTCTGACTGAACATAAAAGGCTAAGAAGAGAACAGGTTCAGGGATTAATCACATGGTTCATCCTACACCTGTTAAAATAAGCGTAAGACTGTTTTGGAGCTTTTTCCATTTGACTCGTGTGGGGTTTTTATGGCTGGTGAACTCTCCCTGTC
Organism: Harpia harpyja; assembly: GCF_026419915.1. Taxonomy (NCBI): domain Eukaryota; kingdom Metazoa; phylum Chordata; class Aves; order Accipitriformes; family Accipitridae; genus Harpia; species Harpia harpyja. The sequence continues at coordinate 39,761,250 of NC_068946.1, forward strand.
AGTAGATGTCACTGTGCTGCAAGGATTTAAAGAGGATTTAGCTGGTAACAGAAGACCCAGGAAAGCATAACTGTACTTTCTGATTCCTCAGGTCCTGCCAATTTCACAGAGATAACTAAAGATTTTGATGAGAATAAGGAAAACAAAACTCCGGAAGGCTCCCAGGGGGAGGTTGACTGGCTGCAGCAGTACGATATGGAGAGAGAGAGGGAAGAACAAGAACTTCAGCAGGCACTGGCTCAAAGCCTTCAAGAGCAAGTAAGAAATAAAGTTTGCTTCCTTGAGTTATCTTCCCCAACACTGGAAACCTGATGGCTAAAGGAAAAGCTTGTGTTCAGGCAGTAATTGCAAAGGGATTCTGCTGCTTTTTTGAGAGAACCAGATGAAAAAAGATTTGGGTTTCTTCTAGCTCCAGTGTCAGTAGAGTGACAGCCCTGGATACATCTGGGCACGTTTTGTAGGTGCTTTGGAAACCATATATCACATCACAGACCTGCAGATTTCTCAAAGCTTTCCCTGCACATTTATACACTGGCTTGTAACATTATATAAAAATGATGATAAACTGAACTAAACTCTTACTATCTGTCACCAAGATCCAAGCCCACCTTTAGCTTCCCTGGCAGTTGCTGCTTGAAGCGTGCCATGTCAAGACTCAAAGTGAAAGAGGCAGGTTTCAAACCAAACGCTAAGAACAGCCATGCCAGGTCAAGTTAAAGATCTGTCTATCCCAGTGCCTTGTTTCTGGTACTAGCAAGTAGGGGATGCTTAGAGAAGAATATAGGAACTGAGCATTTATGTGATCCTTCCCTGTTAGTAAATTGGAAAAAGGATCCCAAATAATTTAGTCTAAAACAAGTCCTTTAAATTAGACTTGGAAAGAATTAGGATCTCGGGTTATGTGCTAACCATCTGTATTCCACTTGAATTTCAAGACCTGTAAACTGATTTCCACAAGTTTAACCGAGCTGCTGAGAGTGAAGCAAGTACTTAGCCAGGTCTTTCTTTAAATAGGTGCCCTTGTCTGCTCTCTATTAATACTAAAGCTGTCATGGTTTTCCTTATGAGATCTGATGTTTCCATGGCTCTTGGATTTTTCTCTCCCATTACTCATTATGAGATGCTGGTTGGTATGTTCCATGCCAGATGTAGCTTTGATTCAGCGATGTTGAGTAGTTTAACAAAGATTCCCAAATGCTTTAGAAATAGTGAGATAAAAGGCCTCATGCTAATAATGTAAAACTGCTCTTTGAGCATTGTTCTGCTACAGTTCTGAAGTGAAAATCTGCTATTCTAATGATTCAAGCATGGAAATGTGGTAGCTGTGGTTATCTTCATTTGAAATACATAGTTAGGGTTCTGCGTTCAGGTGCACTGAAAGCATTCAAACCCTGAATTAAGAAGCCAGCTCATTAAATATTATTGACTGGCTTGCTGTAGCTCTGGGCTTTCAAGAGTGGTGGGAGGAACAGGGGCATGATATTATTCAAAGATTAGAAGGGTTTGTTGACTTGAGGTTTCTTTGCTACTTGCTCATTGCAATATTTTTAGTACCTGGTTCTTTAGTGGTGTCTTTTTTTTGCATCCTGCCTTTGAGAGTTACACCTGTTACATAGAACCAGTGGCTCTACTTTCAAATGGCTTAAAAATAGTAAAATCTGTCAGGATTTAACGACTCTGTCCTCAGCTGGCTTTGGGCAGAAGTAGTCTAAATTTTGTCGAAGTGTCAGGAGCTTTGTGTGTAAGTGACAGCTTTCCTTAGCGAAGGTTGCAAATTCATTCAGATGCTTTTCAAATTAATGATCCAGAGAAAGCATTCGGTGTTACTAGAGACTCGCTCTGCTGCATACCAAACTTCAGGAGCTTTGACGAGTCTTAATGAAGGTTTGTCCCAGGTTCTGTTTCACGGGAACATTGGACTCTTGCTGGTTGCAAACATTCCTTCACACAGAACCTTTAATTTACAATGTCAGGTTTGTTGTAGAAACCAGAGCAGCACAGTTTCAATGGAAAAAGAGCACCACAAGAATTTTAAACAGTAAAGTGTCTCAATGAGCTAAGTTTTGTTCTCTTCCCATTAGGAGGCACGAGAACAAAAAGAGGATGACGACCTTAAACGAGCCACGGAATTAAGTCTACAAGGTGAAACTTATTTAACTTCTTCCAGGATGTTGTTTTTGAGAGAAAATAGATCTGTATGTATGAGTGCAGCTCCTGAGTGTCTGTAAGACAGCTGGCATTTCGTGTTCTTTTGGTGTGTGCTTTGTTGTGTTTGGCTTTGCTCAGGTCAGCTTTTCTTGCTTTTGGTTGTGAAGGCAAATGCCAGGAAAAACTTAATATGAAAAATGACTTATTTCAGTCTCTTGAGTTTTTAATTAGATATAGATATATAGACAGATATATGTAATATATATTAAATATATATAATATATGTTTAATGTATAATATTAATCTAGAGAGAGCAAAATGGACTTTGAAATTTTGCATTCCCAGCAGAAGCCAGCACGCTAATTGCCCTAGTCAGAGCATAAGGATTATTTCTTACTTGCATTGATATTTTAGTGCTGATTAATGAATGCACTGGCCTTGCCCAGGAGAATGAGTAAGTGCTGTATCTGTTTGATACAGGACAGGAGGGAGACAGACCTCACTGCAAGGTATAGCTGTTGGCAGTGAAAAAAGAAACCCAAAACACACTATCTGTCTTCTCCAAATCCAGACAGCGTGGTGAGCCTCAGGCACTGTTTAACATTTGTGTGAGGCTGGCATGTGAGTGATTTCATACAATCTGGCAGAGCAAAGCATAACCAAGAGAAGATTCCTGCTCCAAAGAGGGAGGGGGAGGGGTAATGAAATACTGTGTTAAGGTACTTGTAGTTGCTCGGGCACCTTTAAAGGCCCTCGGTTATTACTGGATGAACCTATGTCTGCTTCTGAAGAGACGTAAGTTGAATGCTGCTTAAGCATCCTTCAGCCTGAGGTCTGTCCCCTGATGCGCTCTGGCAGACTGACTGCCCAGTCCCTCTCAGGTCTTCCTTGATTCTTGTGTCCAGGAAGAATTCAAGGCTAGCAAGCTTTCCTCCTCCTGATTTGTAGTTGCTTGACTTAAACATGAGCGTTGCCTTGCACTTCTCAACTTGCTACTGTCTCATTTGTAAGGCATCAGCCAGCATTTATTCAAGGAGATGCTAATAATCTTGAACATATAGCTGGTAGTATTTGTCTTAGGAAGGTTCCCAATGGTGCTGCAATCAAAGAACCACTAGTCATCCAGAGACCGTTGAAGTGGCATTTAGCAATACCTGTGGCAAGTGCTTCATGCAGAGACCTATCTACGTGGCTGTGTTTCTTGGCTGTAGTCTAGCTTACAACAGCCCGAATAAGTGTGGAAACCAGCAGTAAAATATTCTCAGTTAAAGGGATTCATCTATAAACTTCCCGAGAAGATTATGCTAATCCAGCATCTGATGATTTAACAGGGCAAGCAGTGTGAGATTCACTTTGGCAAAACATCTCCATCATAACTGGCATGATAGTCTCTTTAAAAAAAGAAAAAAAAAAAAAAAATCCTGAGCAGTGTCCTGTTAATCTCAACTTCTCATCCACCCAGGACTCCATAGCTTTAATTTAGCTGGTGAAAGCATAGCTACTTCTCCTAATGAGTACTGTACAAAATCTTAAATTAGTCGGGTAGCTGCCGAATCCCAGGAAGTTTGGAACAGCGTGTACAGGGAGCAGTGGTGCCTTCCGGCTCTTTACAGAAAGCTGCCTGCATTTTGCTCAGCCAAGCAAACTGGAAGTTCCTGCAGTGAGCAGCCTTCTTACCGTTGAAAACAATGAAAAGATGCCTGCTGCCAGCAGTAGCATTTTGATGCCAGTTTTAATTGAAAAATGCACTTTGTTAATGCAACTTACAGTTAAAACTGTAATTCATAGCTTCTTGTTGCAGAAACTTACAGTTCACTGACCAGACTGGCTGTACTTCTTTTAACGTCAGTTCTGGCTGCAGACCACTGGCGCTCTGGAGCGAATTGGGGGTTTAAAGGCTCTTTTATCACCCAGCTGTCATTGCCATAGTGCCCTTTTGTAGAAGTATGAGAGAGATGATGCTAAAATTAATTCTGTAGTCCAAGATACTTTTCTTAACTATTGCTCTGACAAGTTGGGGGAGAGAGAGTTTTTATTTGGAAATTCCAGTATCTCCTGCTTTCCTTGGAAAGGAAGCTTGAAACATTAGCAATTTATTGTGCTTGTTTATGTGGGTAGATACACCTCAACCTGTTGTGAATTCCTGTGTGTGCCATGGCTTCTCACACCGTATCATTGTTTCCATGCTATCTAGAGTTCAACAGCTCTCTCCTGGACAGCGTTGGTTCTGATGAAGACTCTGGGAATGAGGATGTTCTTGACATGGAGTATTCAGAAGCTGAAGCAGAAGAGCTGAAAAGAAATGCTGAGGTGTGATCTATGATTGCAAAAGCCAACTGAGAAATACACCCTTCTTTACCATCAGTTTAGTGTTGGAGGTAGTTTTACAAAGCAAGTGCAGAGTCTAGAAAGGTCTTTTATGTTCAAAAGTGAAAAGATAGAAAATTTCTATCCTTAAGAGACTGTCCTATTGTGTTATTTTAATTTCAAAAAAACCAAAACAAAACAGCTGCAGACACCCTCTGAGTTTCTCTAAGATGTGGATAATGGTGAAAAGGAAACAGTAATTTTATACCAGAAATGTTCAAGTGCATTTAAAGCAATGAGCCTGAAATTCTTACTTACAGAGAGAAAGGACTTCTGCCAGCGTGGTAGTTTAATTGCAATGCATAGGCTTCTAGATCCTGCACCACCAGAACTGAGAAGTTGTGGCGAGATCTTACTCCCATTAGGTGAAACATAACTGTAACCTAGGCTGTGCTGCCAGCCGCTGGCACACTCAGACTCCACACAGCAGTGTTGTGAAAGCTGCCTGCTTGCCTCAGTGGGAGGAGTACTGTGTAGAGTGGAAAAGGTTAAATAATTGGAGTTTCTTTGAGCAGTTTTTATTTTCTTACAATTCTTTACCAATTACCTTACCCTTAAACCACAAGTTACATTTTAAGAGTGTTGTCAGTGAATCTTATAAGTAACATCTCCTGGTCAGAGAGGATTAAAAAATAATTGTCAAAAGCCAGTTACCACCATTTAGTTTTATTGTCAGTGAATAGACAGAGCATGTTTCCTGCATGCAAAGAGGGCATTGTCTGCTGACATTACAGGTGCATGACAAGAGAATCTGGGCTACATATGCAGTATTAGCTGTTAAACCTGTGTACCATTATCAAGGGTATTTCTTTAATATTTCAGAAGTAAGCATGGTGTTCCCTTTTTGCTTGTCTATATTTATTTGGTGTATTAATTCTGACATCAGTGGAAGTCACTCAGGAAATAGTTGTTTAGAAAGTTTTGCAGTGTAAAGCTCATGTCAGCATCTGTTGTGAGGTCAGAGTGGCTCCTTTGCATGTTCACTGGCTTGCTGAAAGATTAAATAAGATGGGAGGCTTTTTCCCACTTCTGGAATGACTGCTTGTTTGGTCTGAAACAGGGTGTCTGTTTCTGTAATCCTTGACTGGGTTGCAGCTTTGAATACAGTAGCCAAAGCTGGTATCTCGGGTATAAATCATCTTGTCCTTTTTTGGGACAAAAGTGAATGCCTAAAAGCTTTAATTGAACTCCCCCCCCCCCCCCCCCAGACAGGAGAGCTTCCCCACTCCTATCGTCTCATCAGCATCGTCAGCCATATTGGAAGCACATCATCTTCAGGTAAAAGATACCACATTTTATTCTTCATCTCTTATCTAACTTAAAAAATCCGTAATACAGAATTACCGTAGCAGGATTATTTGCAGAGAAGAATTCAGGCAGCAAAGCAAGTCTTCCATCATGGCTTGCTGGTGGGGGAGCAGGTTGAGGATGTCATGGTGCCTAACACTCAGCATGTGGATGACGTAGTGCTTGTGGGGTCCATGGAATTGCTTGTGCTTGTTACCAGCTCATTGACCAGGAATGATGGAGGGACCAGGATCTTAAGGGTCTTTTAGCATTTAAATCTGACATAGGTCTCTCAGCTGAGGTATGTAGCTAACCAGCTTACTGGTTGAACTGCAGCATGAAAAGAAAGGTGCGTTCTGTGTTTTTAAGGTCATTACATCAGTGATGTCTATGATATCAAGAAGCAGTCCTGGTTCACCTACAATGACCTGGAAGTGTCTAGAACTCTAGAGGCCACCGTTCAGTGTGATAGAGACCGAAGCGGCTACATCTTCTTCTACATGCACAAGTAGGTGTCTTGGGGAATTTTGCTGCTAGTAGTAACCTGCTGTTTGTGAGGAAGAGGGCTTCTCTTCTTCCTCTAGTCCTCTTTGCTGGGATGTAAAGTATCTCCATGTATTTGTCAGAAGAAAGCATAATCAGAATTATATGCAAGAATGACAAAACTGAAGTGCTCCGAGTTCAGAGGCATGGAATTGTATGTCACTCATACATAGGGTTTTAACAAGATGCATTAAATCATCTTTTAAGAAGAGGATTCAGTGTCTCAGCTATGCATTCGTTGCACCAGGAATCATAATGGAGTTTGGGTTTTTCCCTTAAGTGCTGCGATATATGTAAATGCCCTTATCCCTGCTCCTAGCGGTTGTGTTGTTGCAGCCGTGGTCATCTCAGGACACGGGCAAGAGGAGGTTTGTAGGTAGAAGTGATACCTTTTCAGGCACACAGAACTGAAGAAGGGGTTTTGTGCCTCAGTTTGTCCCCTTCTCTCTTTACTGGTTGCTATAATAAAGGATGTTACTTCATCTACAGACTGTGTCCTGTGTTGCTTCTGATCCTTTTACCAGCCAGGAGTTATTTTCACTATTGTTACTGTTCTTTGAGGCTTGCCACTGACCTTACTCATTGTAATAATAAATGAAAAAAAAAAAGTGCTGTGGGATTCAAGGAGCCTTGCTTAGAGATGCCAGATAAGACACCTTTCTCTGCCAGGATCTGTGATACTTGAGTTTGTGGATTAAATCCAGTTGCTGATTCCGTCAGGGCTGTCTTACATAGGAGTTTGTTGTTGTACATAAGTTTCACTATTGGTCTTTCCCTCTGTCCTAGGGATATCTTCGATGAGTTACTAGAAACAGAAAAAAATGCACAGCCACTTAGCATGGAAGTAGGAAGATCGGTTCGTCAGCCTCTGTGAAGAGTAAAACACCTTGTTCCTCCTGAGGAACAAGGAAGATTCTGAACTTGTGCCAGACACACAGGAGTAACAAACAGCTCAGGGCCAAAACAAGAGACAAAAGGTAGAAATACGGGACGCTTGGTTTGTTGAACCATCTGTGCAAGTCCTGGGCCTGAACCACGCGTTTAAACCTTGACATCCCAGAGCGATCCTCCTGTGGTGAAGTTTTTATTGTTCCTCAAATAATTTTGTCAGCATGGAGCCTTAAAGAGTTGCATCAAGCCACAAGACTACAGCTGCTCATAAACTGATATAAAAAAAAAAAGTGCAAAAAGAGACTCAACTTTAAAAGCCCACTCACCTATGAGATGTGAGTGGCGAAGATTTACATATCACTTGGCTTTTTTTTTTTCTTTTTTTTTTTTTTCTCTCCCCTCCAAGAGCAATTTAAGCAATAGATTCTGTAACCTGGCGTGTGTTGTGTTAGTAATATTCACTGGAAACCCAGATCACTGAGTACGCTCTTGCCAGTCATCTCGCTAAGAGGCGTTTTGGAGTCACTCAAGCTGACGCATTTTGACATTCATGGGTTTGTAAGCGCTCTGCTATTTACATACAGTTCCAGGAAACAAACTGTTGGTGCTGTGGAATGTATTGCATACCTGGTGGCAGCTCTGTCATTTTTTGACACCATTCACTGTCATCCTTCTTTAGACCTGAGATTATATACGTGATTTCTTTCATTTTACAAGTTCTATTATTTGATTGCATTTTCTTCATAAGGTTGTTGCCTAAGTACCATTTGGAGAGGAGAGGTCTCTCTTTGGGTGTGCAGTATTTTGCACTGAAGTTATATTGCTTAGGGCTGCTTTGATGTAACTCTGGGGGCAGGTGAACACCTGGAGCAGACTGAGAACAGTAGCAGGAGGTGAGCAACAGCCACTTTGCATCTTCTGTGAGGGAAAGAGTGTTCTAGCGTTACCCTTTCTGCACAGGCCTGGATCATCGTGAATCAGAAATGGTGGGAAAAGGCAGAGTCTGCAGGGTAGCGCTTGGCAGTTGAATTGCTCTTTGATGGAACCATGGTCTTGCTTTGGTCTTCTTGTATCCCGGGGTAAGAGGGTTTTTACTGCAGCTATGCCTCTGTTCTCCTTTCTGAGGAGTGCAGAGTGCTCAAACTGTGAAACTTAAACCAGGTGGAAAGCTTTCAGAAAGCCCATGTTCAGCATTAACAGAATACAGTTAGGAAGAAGTGTTGCATTTTATTGGATTTAGAGACATGATGCTCCTTTTATAGCTTGTTTCAGCAGGGGGGGATAAGCCTAGTGACTTCACTTTTTCAGCACCTTCGCACTTACTTAGCAAGGGCAGATGTTTCCTTTTGCTGGCATTTACTCATTTCAGAGAAATTGTTGCTGTTAAGCAGAGTAGTTGCTCTTGTTTTGGCCTCTAGTTATGATTTTTGCAGCTTGAGTTTTAGAGGTGAAAGACTTCTTTTAAAAAAAAAAGAAAAAAAACACAACCAAAAAAACCCACCTTCTTTTGCTGCCGAGATAGTTTCTGGGTTTTTTAAACTATTGTTAGGAGTTTCTCAGGAATAAATCAGCTGAAGCAAAGCAGACAAAACCACCGATTTAGGAGACAGCAGGCACCTCTTTCATGGGCACTTCCACACTAGAGTTTATCCTAGCAGGCTGGCAGGGGGATGATACCTCAGTGGCCTCTTCTCACCTCTGTGCACATCAGTGAGCCACAGTCATCGGTAGTCCTCCCCAAGCCGAGTACTTTGGGGACCCCAGCGTGGTGAAAAGACTGACTGACCTTCCAGTCCACGTGTCGGATGAGCCCAGTGGACCTGGTCAGGGTGACATCTTTCTGGTTTCCAGGCTAGGAGCGAACGTTTGGTTGTAAACATGATAGAGCATTTATCTTGTAAGATGCAGCCCGTGTGGGTGTATATGTTAATTTATTACAAAGCATTATACTTTTCTATTGTCGATACTAATTTTGGTAGAATTCTGGGTAGCGGGAAGAGGCGGTGACATGGGAGTTGTCCTTTGAACTGATCGCCCCTGCGAATGTGATGAAGGGACTGCTCCGACCACAGGGCAAATTTGTATTCCCCAAGCGCATCCTATGCTAGTACTGTAAATAACTGGTATTTCTGTAGTATCAGAAGTCAGCTCTGCTTTTCTGGGTGGCAAGGTTGTTTTTGCAAGGCGCTGCACTCCAGTTAATTTATAATAAAAGCAAACATTGCCTGACTTTTCAGTGCAGTAACTTTTGTTTAAAACCAGTTTTTGTTTGGATCAAGGTGCGAAAGCTGATGCTTGAAACCAGCGTTCCTTGTTTTATGAAAAGTTCTTGCTTATTATTCTAGCCATTAAGAATGTGCAGACATCTATTAATTAATTTAAGCTTTTTTGTTTGGCCTGCGGCAGCTCAGTTGCACCTTCACTCTGGCAGGAGTGTCTGCAGAGCCCCTTCCTTGCAGAAGCCAGCTTTCTCCCTGTCCAAGAGCAGCAGGGGGGGAAGACACTGTGTAATCCCTGAGGGGCGTGCTGCCCACCAGCTGTAACGTTCCTGATGCTCACACTGTCGCAGCAGCAAGTTCAGTAAGGTCGTCCCTTCCAGGTGGGGATACCCATCCTGGGGGATAGGTAGGTGGAGAAGTTCAGCTGTGGTCCCTGAACACGTGCAGGCTCTTCCTCAGATGTACAGAGTCGCAGTTAAACATTTACCCGCTCCTGAATCAACCTAGTTTAGTCCAAGTGTGATTCAGCATATAAACGCAAGGAACTCCCATCTTGCCGTTTCTCTCACCCCTTCGTTGTTTGACTGCGATAATTTGGTCTTGATTTACTCCCCTACTCTGAGAGGTGCAAAACTGCTCGTGTCAATGAACTGGAGCTTGTGTGCACAGGTCCCTGGGGAGCCCTGGCCAGCGGGGCTGAACAAAGAGCCTTTGCAAAGCAAGGACTGGTTTCCCCACTGGAGCGGCAGGCTGAGACCAATGCGAGGAGCTGAGCAGGAGGAGGAGCGGGGGCTCTCCGACGCCTGGGGCCATTGCATTGCCTTCCACCTCCTGCTCGCTGCAGCGTGGATAACCATCACCCATGCATCTTCCTTCTCGTCCTGAGGAAGGGCTGATGGCCAGCCCAGCGCTTCCTGCTGCGATTCACCCTGGCGCGGGGCACATGAGGATCACTGTGCTTAGTGGGGTTGGGGCTGGGAATAACTCATCTGCTTTGTTTTCCTTTTAATTGAGCTAATTAATCCCTGTAATTTCCCGCCAAAGAGAGAGAAAGGGGTGTGGGACCCCTGGCAGGTGCTGTCCATGTAGCTCTGCTGCTGGACTCCAGCCTTGCCTGCCGTGGGGTGGCTGCTGCAGGTTTCTGCCTGCACCCCAACTTTCTGGTTCTTTACACTGTTGATGTGGAGCAGCACTTTTCTCTGTGTTTTAGCAGACCTGTTCCTCTCTATTCTTTACAGTTTTTGCTCTTGGGTTCCCCCCGCCCCTTTTTAAATGATGTGTAGATAGATTTTTGTGAAATTAAAACCTCTTTATTAACCCTCTCTTGGTTTGGGAATCATATTTCCACACTGTCTGGGCTGCTGCCTGCTGAACACCACAGATGGTGGTTACTGCACCTCTGCCCTGCATTTGCTGTTGGGACTTCGCTCAGTTGCCCGGGAACGGCACGTGCAGAGAGCACCCCTCTGGGGGACCCCCAGCCCTTCTCTGGGTCCCCAACAGATCCAAAGCAGGAAGAAGATGCCCTCCTCCCCTCCCAACGCAAGGACAAGGCGATCCCTGGTGTCTGTCCCCACACAGGGGCCATCCCCTCAGCTTGTTGCTTTTACCTTTGGTACTGCACGTATTGACTGAGGTTCACGCGATAACGGAGGGAGCGGCTCCAGCTGTATACCAGACCTTTAGCCCTGAGCTGCAGCTGCTGGGGTGGGATGGCGGAGCCCTGGCTCCCTGGGGGTGCCCAGGGTGGGAGCAGCTTGTGCATCGCCTCTGAGCGCGGGGGGGCAAAGGAAGGACCCAGGGAAAAGGAGCTGAGGGTCCTTCCCTGCGCTGCCTCGGTGCCTGGTCAAGACCTCTGTCCCCATGTGCCATCTCTTTGCCAAAATAAGCCCCACACCTGGGCTGAGCCCAGGGGTTGGGGGGAAAGATGCAGCCCCGCTCTCCAAATCCTTTTTATTTAATAAAAATAACAAGCTGGGGTTGTCCCTGTGCCCAGGCTCCTGCCCTAGAAGAGTCCTTTGTCCTTCTTGAGCTTTTGTTGTTTCCACAAGGGCAGCTTGCCGAAGGCGGAGCGGCTCATGCCAAAAACAGCCTCGAAGTCCTGGTCGGAGAGGTGGTACTGGGGGAGGAGAGACGAGGCTGAGGTAAAGCTGGGGAGGCTTCCCCTGGTACCCCCCCCGCAGCCTCCTGGCCTCGTCTCACCTCCTTCCTGCTGGGATCCACACCCTGCGGCAGGTCCTCGGCCGAGGTGTTTACCAGCACATCCAGGGGGAAGGTCTCCATTTTGTTGGGGAGGAGGCTGGTGGTGCTGGTGAAGACCTCTTGCCTGGATGTGAGCACCTGGATGGGGTGGGGGGGAGCGAGAGACAGGGTCACATCAAGGGCTGCCCCAGGAACGGAGGCAGCAACAGGCTGGTTCCAGGTGTCCCCTCACCAGAGGACGTGTCCTTGCAGCCGCTTGGTGCCACCTGCCAAGGGGACGGAGGGGCTTTCTGTGCCCCCTCCCACCCCAGGCTGCCCCCTCTCCCTGTGCTACTTACTGAGGTGAGAGGCCCGAGGCTGCTCTCGTCCCCCAGCTCAGCTCTCAGCACCTCGTAGGATTTCTTGTCCTGGGAAGGAGACAAAAGTGCTCAGCCCCTCAGCATGGGCAGGGATCAGGCAAGCCCCTGCCCGCACCCTGGAGATGCTGGCTGGGGCCAGATCCACATCTGGTCCCATCTGCGAAGGGCCCCCCCGGTCTTCCCAGCCCCCTCCATGACTCACGGCCCAGTTGAGAGGGTCCCAGGCCAGGAACCAGCCAGTGAAAGTGGGGGGCTCGTGGCCCTGCTTCACCACGATGATGGGGGTGTCGAGGTCGCGCCCGCTGGGGTGGCTCCACAGGTACTCCTGCACCATCACCGCCGCTGCCTCCTTCTCTGACTCATTGGCGCCTTTCCCAATCCAGAAGAAAACCTGCAACGAGGTCACCATGTCCACCACGGGGGTGAGATGGGGCCCTCTGGGGCTGTGGCCAACCCATGGTTGGGGGCACCCAGGATCTGTCCACAGGGAATGGCACTGGGAGTCCATCCTCAGCCATCCCCTGGAGCAAGGGGGCTGGAAAAAAAACAGCGTGGGGCCAGGAACATGTGGGTTTCCAGCCTCCCACCCTACCACCTCTGGCTGCTGCAGGTCATCCACCCCCTCCAAGGACATCAGCTTGTGGGATCAAAGGTGCTCCCCCACCCCGTGCCCCCCCAGCTCACCTGGTCCCAGGTGTCCAGCAGGTAAACGTCATCCTCCTCCAGGTCGTCCTGGGTGAAGTCTACGATCTCCGTGGCCATGAAGGTGCCTGTCTTGTTGGAGCACTCAAAGAGTCGGGGGGACACGGAGAGGTTCTCCTCCTGCAGCCTGGTGGGGGACAACGCAGCAGTGGTGGTGGGAATGGGGCTCACCCTGCTTGGGGACTGGTGGCCCATCTTAACCCCAAGGGTGGGTAGGGACAAGGGACCCCTGGGCACAGGGCTGGTACCTCTTGCTGTTGGCATACTGGGACTTGCCCCCCAGGGCCAGCCAGAACTCAGGTGGCTCCTGTCCCTCTGCGATCACTGGCTTCTCTGTCTTGGAGATGATGTCGGCCACCATCTTGCCCATCTCACGCTCATCTCCACTGCAGCCCTGCCGAGCAAGCACAGCTGCTCCATCACCAGCCCCAGCCAAGGAGGAAGAAGAGGAGATGGGGACATTTCTCCTGGGGGTGGCAGCACCCACCCCCGTGCCCGGTGGTACCCACCTTCCCATACCAGAGGTAGCAGCAGCTGGGGGTCTTGAGCACGAAGACGTCATTGGAGTTGAGAGAGGAGGCACGGACGGGCACCTCGATGGCCTTAGTGTTGTACTCATTGGTGCCATGCACGTGGAAGAGGCGGGTGGAGGGTGTGGGCTCCTTGCTGCCCGCCCGCGAGGTGCCACCCTGGGGGAATGGGGACAGGAGGTCACCACTGGTGCCACAGGCTCAACCGCCTGCCCAGTCCCCACCCCCCCAGCAGCCCTGCACTCACCGCATACACCACCATCTTGCCCTTGAAAATGGCCATCAGGTGGGCCGGCTCCTTGCCCATGGTGACGCGGACCTGCACGGGCTCGTTGTTGTACTTCTGGTCCAGGATGACGGTTTGGTAGGCGGAGGCAGCCAGCTCATCTGTGCTGGCTTGGCGGCCCTGGGCAGGGCAGAGGGGGGCTCAGCACCCACCACGGCCCCCTTTTCCCTCTTGGGAAGAGGGAACCCTCATGCCGTTCCCATGGGGTCATGCGTAGGAGCAGAGCACCCCCAGTCTGCAGAGGTGCCCGTCCCCCACCTGTGGTCAGTGACCTGGGGGTCTCACCTGCCAGAGGTAGATGATGCGGTTCACCTTGGGCCCTACAAAATAGGTGTAGAGCACCAGGTAGCAGTCCCCACCATAGAAATGGCCCAGCCACCTCTTCTCCACAGGCACCAGCTCCTGGTTCTCCACACGCCAGACCTGGTGGGACGGGGACATGCTGCTGCCAGGGCTAGTGCATCCCCCTGCCCTGTAGCCCCTGGATACCGTAACATCCCCCAGTACAGCCCAGGGGGTGCCCCGAGAGGGTCTCACATTCTGCCCTGGCCACCCTACCTCCACCTCCCCGGATCCGTCATCCACCATCTTCTGCTGGGCAGCCATCTGGGGCTTGGCGTACAGCGTGGTGGCATCAAACTTCACCTGCTCCACCTTGGCTGAGGGGAAGAGCAGAGGGCTGACCCACATCACGCCAGCCGTGGAGGTCCCCACAGCCCTCCCATCCCAATCCAAGGAGTCCTGCAGTGTCAGAAGCGGACACTCACCCACTTTGCCCATGGTGTGGGTCTTGCCCAACCCGCTGGTCTGGTTGGGGACAGTCCATTTTTGGAAGAGCTGCCTGAAGATGGTCGACTCAGACCCATCATTCTCCACCTCCACGCTGGTGCTGGCTGGGTAGTTCTTGGCTTTGATGAAGCCCTGGGGGATTCAGACCCAGAGCGTGGGCATGGGGTGCCCGGCACCCCAGGGAACAGCCAGGCTATCCCATAACTGTTCCCTAACCCAGCACCCACCAGTGCCCTGTTCATCGCCTGCTGCTTCTCCTCCTTGTTGGCTTTCTTGCCCTTCCACACAAAGATCTTTAGACCTCCTTGATCAAGGATGTAGCAGTCCTTGGAGGGGGACAACAGCAGAAATTAGGACTTTGGGCAGCTTTAACCCTTCAAAAGCTGATTTGGTGGGCTTTGCCACCTTGCCATCTTGGCCCTGCCAAGGAAATTGGGCACCCCATGGGTAACACACCTCATGCAGGAGCATGTCTTGAGTCAGGGGTCGAACCGCCACCTCCTGTATCACCAGGTTCCCGCTGGCATTGGAGAGGCTGGCAGAGGAAAAGAGAGGAGGAGGGGTTAGAAATGGGGCTGGAAAACCCCCTCCCCATCCCCACCTTGGGGTGGCAGGGTTGGGTGGGGGTGTCCCCTGCCCATCCCCTTTCCCAACCTGATCATGGCAGAGGTGGTACCCAGGGACCCTCTTGCCCTGCCACGGTGGCAACCTTGTTTGCAGCCTGCCCTGCCATGTAGCTCACCCATGGCCATGAGGAGGGACAAAGGGGTGTCAGATGAGATGGGGCCACCCAGGGACATTGCCACTGTATTCAGAGGTCATGCTTCCGTGAGCATCTCTCCATCAGGTACCAACCCTATTGGCACCAGGGACCCCTTGCTCCAATGGCATCCAAAGGACCTGTCCCCACCCCTGTGGTGGCCTTGACCCCTCTTGGTGGCTGTCCATGGGGACGGGAGTTGTGGGACATAGCAGAGATGGGTGCTGGGTCCCTCCGGCACCCTACGAGATGCCCCCGCAGGCGACCCATCCCCAGCAACTCACTGGTAGAGCTTGAGGGAAGACTTGAGCTTCTGGTCCACTTTGTCATCAGGGGTGGCTGCCTTGATGTCCCTCTTCTCACCCAGCACATGCGTGAGGACCTGCATGAGCCCTGGCGAGGCACCCTCGTCCTCACCGTCCACTATGCCCACCTTGGCACGGCCCCCACGCTCCCGGTCCCGGATGTCCTTGGCCAGGGTCATCGCCTGCACCCGGGGGAGAAGGGGTCAGCCCAGGCTGGGGAGGGAGTGGCCAGTCACCCCCTTCCTCCAGGGAGGGACCCTGGGACCCCCCAGCCATACCTTCAGCCTCTCGTTTCGGTTGCTCTCGGGGCCGTTCCACTGGATGATGAGCTGGCCCAGGTCCAGCAGGAACACATCCCCCCGGTTGAAGCTTTTCCAGCTCATCTCCACCTGCAGCAGGACAGGATTGGGGGGGATGGTCAAGCAGCAGGACGCCTGGGTCCTCCTGGCGCCACAGCCCCTGCCTGTCCTGGCTCAGTGCTGATGCATCTAGCCAGTATTCCTCCTCCTTATCCCAAGAAGGGCTTTTTGGGGGTGAGGTTGCTCCTGAGGCAAGGTGGCGTGGCCCCACACCCACTCTGTCCCCTGTTTGAGGGCAGCTGTGTCTGGGGGGGCTCTGGCCTGATCCTGACCCCAAAGAGCATCTCTGCATGGAGGTTGGTGGCTGGGGTCCCCCTACATCCCATAACTCACCTCATCTGCCACCACATTCTTCTTGCCCTTCACGTGCAGCAGGCGCTGGACATTGTAGGTGTTCGTGTCCACGTGCTTCAAGCCTGAGGCCACCCCACCCTTCTTATAGCTGGGGGGGACAGACACAGCGTGAGCCCTGGGCCCCCCTTCTTGCTCCAGTGGGCTCCCCCTCCCACCTCTGTGGGCAGGGAGGTGTTTGGGGACACCCACCCACCCATGTGGATGATGGATGGAGCGAGACCAGCTCCAGATCCTCCTGCCTTCCCCACCCCACTGGGACAGGGCTGTCCCCATCCCCACTGGGGATGTCCCCAGGGCGGGCATGCAGAGGATCCCTCCCCACCATTACCCGCTGTGGCAGTGGGTCCCCGGGGTCACTGACATACATGAGTCCCTGCTTGAAGTAGGCGCGGAAGGTCTCGCTCTCGTGGCCCTGGACCTCACGGTGCTGCACGGCCACCGTGCCCAGGTGGTCATCCATCTGGGTGGTGTAGATGGCGGCTGCCCCCTGCTCATCCTGGCTCGACTCCTTGCCCAGCCAGTAGTGGATGTTGTAGCTGAAGCTGCTCCCAGTCTTGCGTGTCTGCAGGACACCGATCCCCGCTACAAGAGCCCCTGTGTCCCCAGGCCACTCTGGCCAGGGACATCCCTCCCTGCAGCCCAGCCCACCCTGGGGCAGAGCCCATCCCCAGTCCCCCGCGGGACCCCAGGCTGCCCTACCGACAGCAGGATGTAGCAATCCCCCTCGTGGAAGTTGCCGTAGCTTTTGGTGGGCACTGGCACCATCTCCATGTTCTGCAGAAGGAAGGGAGATGTCAGCCCTGTTGGGGACCCCCCCCACCCCACTGCCCCCAGCCCCAAAATCTGGTTGGGTTCAACCCTGGGTGCCACACTGAGACCCTCAAACCCAGGCACTGAGGACACAAAGGGGGGATCTTCCCTCCCACAGCCCCCCCAAACAGCCTGGTGATGGGTGTCTAGGTAATGGGTGCCCAGGCTGTGCCCCTGTCCCCACCTCGATTCGCCATATCTGGAGGCCTGGCGTGGTCTTGTTGAGCGTCCTGCTGACTTTGGTGCTGAGCTCCACCATGGTGACAGGTGCTGCAGGCAAGGGGACCTGCCGGGGCATCGGCAACACCCTCATTAATGGCAGGCAGTGTCATTAAGAGCTGGGACGGAGCCAGCCTGCCGTGCCATCTGCTGCCTTGCCTCGTCTGCCGCTGGCTGGGCCATAAACCCCCATCCGGAGCTGCACGGGGTGAGGGGACCCCCTGACACCCCGGTGCCAGGGCTGCGGGCACACAAGCGGGGCTGCCATCCCCCTCAGCCTGGCTAGCACCGTGGCTAATGGGGGCTGTCACAGCTCCATGCCAGGGTCCGCGGTGGGCAGGAGCAGGGTCCCCCGAGCGCCCCGGTGTCCTGCCCTGTGCCTGGGCACGGGGTAGGGCTGTACAGGGCATCCCCAGCCCAGCAGCAACGGCTGGGTGACACCGCTGCGCAGTGGCCTGCTCCTCCCCAGCGCCAGCAGGAACTGGCCCTGCTCAGCCTGCTCCCGGCTCAGCTTGGCATGACATGGCACAGCATGGCATGGCCACCATTGGTGGCCTTGCACACACACGCATGTGCGCACACACACGTGTGCAAGCACACGCTGCCTGCTTCAGCCCCCCCCCCCAACTCCCAACCCCACCACCGGATCCATGCCCCCCAGGGAGGGCACAGCCTGGCCTCACAGAGGTGCCGAGCATGCCAGGGCTCAGCCCCAGTGCTGCCGAGGTTGCCCGCAGCCATCTCTGCCAGGCTAGCAGCGCTCGCCGGCAAGCAGGCGGGGAGGTCAGGCAGCCAGCGGTGCCCAGCAGAGAGGTCTCTGCTCCCCCAGCCCTGCAAAACGCTGCCTTGTCCTGCTGCGCTGCCCTGAAAGCGCCCAAATCCCGTCCCTCAGATCCACGGGGGTGACATCCCTCCAGCGCAGCCCCACGGTGGGGCACGGGTGGATCCCCGAGCCCCGTCCCCAGGCCACCCTGGTGCCAGGAGCGGTGGTGGCTGTGGGATGTGCTGCCCCCCGCCATGCCCACTTTCCAGCCCCCCACCCCAGCCCCTCACCTTCCCTGCAGAGCTGGGCACAGGTGAGCGTACCTAGGCAAAGTGCTCGGGTGCCAGCACCCAGGAGACCTTTGTCCCTTCCTGTCCCAGCCTATGTTCACCATATAAGGGCAGGAACAGCCCGGAGTCAAGGTCCCCACGGCCCTCCAAGGCTTTATGGCACCTGAAGAGCCCCCCTTACTGATGTGGTGATTGCCCCCCCCCCCCCCCCAGGTGCTATTACAGCACAGGGCAACCCTGGGCACCCTGCTGTAGTACCAGCTGCCCTTCCTAGGCCTGCTCCCCTCTTGGCCCTTGGCACTGAGCCCACGGTGAGGGGGTTTTGATGCCTGCCCCCCACCAAAAGTTTCCCCAAAGCGATAGCAACAGGCTGATGCCACAGGGCTGGGCTACACTGCTGCCCTCTGCTCGCCCAGTCCCGTGGTGACGGGACTTTTGGTGCCACCAGCAATGCAGCATCATCTTCCCACCCCACGCATCCTCGTGTCCCACCCCCTACCTGGCACATCACTTCCCTGCCCGTGGGACTGTCCCCAGGCTGTGCCACTCGCCAGCTGGAGGCCAGATCCCTGCTCACCACTCAATGGGCTTTGCCCTCCCCACATCGGAGATCTCTGCGGTCCCGGCCTTGGGGATGGGAAGGGAGCGCAGGGATGGGGCATGGTGCTGGGGTTTGGGGGCGCAGGGCAGGGCATAGAGCGGTGGCATGGCTAAGCCTTGTGCCCTGTCCCGTGCCCCCAAACCCCAGCCCCAAGGAGTGGTACCTGATGATGCCCTTGGGTGTTGGCAGAGAGGAGAGGGGACTGGAGTCCTGCCCAGTGGCTCCCAGCTCCGAAGGTGGTTTTGGGGGACGACCAAGGCGTACATAAAGCTGGGGGGGGGGGGGGGTTCGCAGCAGCAGGCAGGCCCCCTGGGCTCCCCGTCTTGCTCTTATCTCTTCCCCAGCCCCGCAGGACTGCCGCAGCCTTATCTTGGCCGCCCTGCTGAGCCAGCAGCCCTGGCCACGAGTGCCACAGGCATCCCGCGCCCCGGCCATCACCCTGGCGCCAGGCCTGGGCTGCAGTGAGCCCCAAGTCCTGCCTGCACCCCCCCCCCGCCAAGGATCCCCGAAGTAACAGCAATGGGCTGAACCAGGCCAGGGGGGTGTCAGCCACAAACAAGGGGGTGCCCTGATGCCACGGAGATGGGCTCTGCTGCTGCCCTCCACTCCCCTGGCCCCGCAAACCCCCAAACCCTCCTAACCATGCCACCCAGCTCCCACCCCCTGCACCCCACACCAGCGTCCCCCGTGGGACCCTTACCTGGGTGCAGAGCCTCCGGCAGGGGTGTGGCACGGAGTTTTGGGTGGGGTGTGACACCCGGGTGGCTGCTCTCTGCTCGGTGGCCGCGTCCCAGGGCTGAGCCTGCTGGTGTGGCACAGGGGTGGGGGACCCCACGCCAGCCCCAGAGGGCTCGCCCCCTCCCCGGGCCCCCCAGCCAGACATGCTGGGCCACTAATGAACTCAGTAATTAGTGCAGCCATCAGGGAGGACAGAGACTTCGTTAATGAGGGGAGGCACAGGGCCAACGAGGGCACGGAGGGGACAGCTAAGAGACATCCCCCCCAGCACCCCACTGCCTGCACGTTGGCAGCAGGCTGCCCGGGGGAGGGGTCACAAGTCCCCCCCCAGTGACCCCCAGTCTATGTGGAGGGGTCTGACACCTTATTTGGAGGAAACTGAGGAAGGGAGCACTTCTGACACAACCCCCTCCCCCAAGGCTGGGGGCAAAACCCACATGGTAAATTCAGCCCCCCCCCTTGTTGAGGGGTAGGATACCCATCCCCATGGCATCACGGTCCTTTTTCCAGGAGGAGGGGGAAGGGGTTAGGATGGGGGTGCCAGAACAACCGGGGGGGGTCTGCCCTGGACTGTGAGGGTGTCCCCTTGGCACCCTGCAGCCCAAGGGTGCTGCCCCAGCACTGACTTGCAGCATCCTCCCCCTCCGAGGGGGATTTAGGGGATCCTGGGGGCTCGCTGCCCCCCCCACTGTGCACACCCACTAGTGACACGCACGTGGCACGTGCCCATGCCCACGCGTGCACACACTCGCGCACACACAGGACTCACCTTTCCAAGATGGTTTGACAGCTTTAATCACATGAAGGCACTTGGATCTGGTCCCCCAGCCTTCCCCAGTCCCCCCAGTGCTGCCTCCGGACCCCCCCCGGACCCCCCAAGGGTGCCCAGCACGGGGTCTGTGCTCCTTGGGTGCTGCAGCACCCATGGGTGCTTGCTGGGCAGTGGGCTTTGCTGGTGCCGTTTGACTTGTCTAATATAAAGTGCTGAGTTCAACCCTCCTGGAGGGGCAGGATCAGGCCCGGGGCAGGCAGGGGTCCCGGGGGGTGGGTGTGCCACAGCGTCCCCCATCCCACCCCCCCGCTGTGGGGCAGGGGCTGGAGGCAGGGTGCGGGCAGGCCTGGGGGGACCCCTGCCTGCCCCCGGCACCCAGTGCTGGGAGAAGGGGAGCGCCAGCAGGAGCCGGCTGGACAGCACCGGAGAGCTAAAACCCCTCGCAATCCCCCCGCCCCCCCCCCCGCAGATACTGCCCCCCCTTCCCTGGCACAGCGGTAAAAAGGCACCCATGATTTTTTGGGAAACCGTTGCTTTTCCCCCTAAAAAGATATGAGACATTGTCCATATTGCGATGCTAAAAAAGGCCTGGCTAGGCTCAGCCTCCCCCCCCTCCCCCCCAAAACCCCTCCCTGAGAGCCCCCAGCCCCTCAAGGCTGGGGGACACCCTGGCACAAGCCCAACCCCACGGGGGTCAGGGTAACCCCCAAGCTGCAGGGAGGGGGGCTCTGCAGTGCACCCCACCCCTGCCCCAGCTGGGGGGCTGGGGCTGGAGTAAAGCTAGGGGGGGCACACTAAGGCTGGTATGGGGGTCCCTCCCCCCTGGGAGTCGCAGCCTTTGGTGAAGCTGCGGAGGGATGGGGAGGGGATGTGTGGGCCCCCTGGCAAGAGAGGGGACCCCACTCCTGGAGACTGGAGTGGCTCCCACTAACACAGTGTAACTGGGAATGGGGGCGGAGGCCACCAGACCCCCCCCCCACAGGAAGAAACTGAGGTTGGAGGGGGTGAGTTAAGAGCCCCCCCAGGCACACCCCTTGCAGGGCTGGGGGCGACATGGAGACGTGACGTCCCAAGGCACGTGGGGGGCATTTGTGGCCGGGGGCTCAGCCCTGAGGCCGGGCTGCCCCCAAAACACACCTCCTAGGCGGGGGGCAGCAGAAGGCACGAAGGGGGGGGTAGGGACGTGCCCCCCCCGAGGTGATCAGCTGCACCAAGGGCAGAGTTAAGGGTAGGGTGTCGGCCCTATGCACCAAGGCCAATAAGACTCCCCCATTTTTCGGGGGGTGTCAAGGGGTTAACCTGTCCCGTAGCCCCTGCAGATAGGGGCTGAGGGCCGCCAGCCCCCCCCAGCAGGCAGAGCCTGGTTGGGGGGGGTCTAGTCCCCCCCAAAGGCAGTGGAAAGCAGCAGCTGCTGACCCCCCCCCCTTCCCCACTCAGGGGGACACAGAGGGGAAAAGGACCTGAGAACCATTTCGGGGAGGGGGGACGCAGGTTGCGGGGGGGTGGGACAGCGGGGGAGGACGGGACCCCCCCCCAACAGGTCCCCAGCACAGCAAGGCAGCGGGTCACCCACGGCCCCCCCTCTCCTCCGTGGGAAGGAGGACACCCAGCTCCCCATCGGGGGCACCCGCATCTCCCACCACCAGCAGGCAGGGAGGGCACCCGCGCCCACCGGGGCTGGTGAGGACGATGGGGGGGGCGCACACTGGGACACACCCCCCCGCCTAAAATAAGGCACCCGGCTGCCACGGCGGTGCCCCTTGGCAGCACCCGGCGGGGTGGGGGGGCCACTAGCTGTTAGTCCGCTGCTTCTTGAGCACTGCGTACACGTCCTCCACCTTGCTGAGCCTCTCGAAGAAGGGCAGCAGGTCCAGCAGCTCCGTGTCCGCCATGTTATCGAACCAGGAGGCCACCGGCACCTGCGGGCAGCGCAGCGGGCAGCGGCTGAGGCGGGGGCCCCCCGCCACCTCCCCTCCGTACCCCCCCCAGCCTCACCCCAGGGGTACGTACAGCGTTATCAGGGTGGAAGATGTAGGATGCGGGCGAGTTGTCCACAATGATGATGCGGCGCAGGTCGCGGCCCAGGCGGCTCAGGTCCTTCACGTAGTTGCCGCGATGGAAGACGCAGGATTCCCGGAAAAGCCGTGCCCGGAAAGCCCCCCATTTATCCAACAGGTCGGCCACAGGGTCCGCGTACTGTGGGCACGGGAAGGGGGTCACTGGGTCACGTCGTGCCACCGTGCCCCCCCCCTGGTGACGATGGCACCCAGCTCTGCACCAGTGCTAGCTCACTCTGTGCCTCAGTTTCCCCGGCCGGTGGCTGGGAGGGGCAGGCACTGCCTGCAGGCACGCAGGGGACGAGGGGCCACTACAATGCCCACGGGTGGGCAGGCAAGGGGAGTTGTGCCACCCAAGGGGTGGCCGGGGAGGGCGATGGTGGCGGGGGGGGCACCCACCTTGGCCAGGCTGGCGGTGAAGAGCACACACTCGAAGAGCTCACCCATGCGCTGCAGGAACTCGTCCACGTGCGGCCGCTTGAGCACATACACCTGCGGGCACGGGGCAGAGGGCAGCGCGCCACGGGCGCCGGCAGCCCGGTCCCCCCGCCCAGCACCCCCCGTGCCCACCCTGGGGGACAGCCGTGTCCCAGAGACCAGCCAGTGGCTCCCTGCTGGGCAAGGGAGGAAGAGGGCTGCCTGCGCCCCGTGCCGTGGGGGCTACCCGGCGTGGGCTGGGGGATGCCACGGCCCCGCTGGCATGTCCGGGGCGAAGCGTCTGGCCGGCTCCGGAGCCAAGTAACCAAGAACAGGCTGACTGCCCAGACCACAGCCTATCCTGGATTACTTGAACCCGGGGCCGGCCACTGCAGCAGGGCGCTGCGCCAGGACCCCCACCACTACCTCCCCACCCCGCCGGGAGGATGGGCACCCACCTCTGCCCCCCGAGGTGCCAGCCCTGGCACCCTGACGCCCCTGACCGTCCCTGGGTGCAGAGCGCTGGGACGGCTCCCGGTCCCCGGGGAGGCAGCAGAGGGGGCTGTGCCCCCCCCGCCCACCGGGCACCCTTCACCCCCGTTGTTACCTGGTGCATGATGCCATCGATTTCCACGGGAATGATGAAGTCGGCGTTGTTCACCGGCTGGGGAGGGCACAGCAGGGTCAACGCCAGGCAGGCACCCCCTGCCCAAAAGCTGCCTGCCCTCTGCCCGCGACGCACCCCCTGCCAGCCCCGCAGCCCCCTCGCAGGGACGGACACCCCATCTGACCAGCAGGGCTGTACTGGGTGCTGCTCCTGGGTGCCGGGCATCACTTGGGGGGGGTGGGGGGTTGCAGAGCGGGGGGGGGGGGGCCCAGGAGGGGCGGGAGAGGTGGAGGGGGCCGGGGCGTCCCCCACCTTGAAGGAGCTGTGCACCAACGTCTCGTCCAGGTCGATGACCACGCACAGCTTGCTGGCGTCCTGCGGCTTGATCTCGGGCAGGAGGTGTTTGACGGCGGCCTGCGGCAGGGCGGGGGGCACAGGCAAACCCGGGGGGTCACCGGGGTGGCCAGGGGCACCCCCTCCCCTCCTGCCCACCCAGAGAGGGGGCACGGCAGGGGGGAGCCCATTTAGACACCCCCCACCCCCCCCACCCCATCCTGGCACAGGGGAAGCACTGGGGATGGGCAGCCCGGCCCCCCCTCAGCACTGCCCCCCTGCCCAATGCCAGGCTGGGGGGGGGTGCCCGGGGTGGGGGGGGTACCTTGGGCAGGGCCCCGTTCTCCTCCACCAGCAGCGGGGCGCTGGTGGTGCCGGCGCAGGGCTCCCCCTCATCGCGGCACAGGCAGCAGAAGAGGGACTGGAGGATGCTGCGGCTCCGCGGCTTCTTGGCGGGGGCCTGGGTACCTGAAGGGGGGGGGAGTGGGGTGTAAAGGGGGTAAGGGGGGGCACGGGTCCCCCCGGGGATGCCCCCAGCCCTGGCACGGCGAGGGGGGGTGGGTGAGCCGGGTTCGGGGTGTTGGTGCCGGACACGGGAGGTGCCGGGGGGAGCCCCCCGGAGTCCCCCCATGCCCTTATCAGCCCCCGGCACCCATCCGGCCGCCCTTCCTGCCCCACCAAGGGCCGGCGCCACGCCACGGACACGAGTGTTTGGAGACACCCCCCTCCACAGCCCCTCGGCCGGGTGCATTCCCTGCCACGGGTGACCCCCGTGGGCCCCCCACCGCGGCTGGAGACCCTACAATAACAGAGCGGGGCTCTGCCCGGCCGCTGCGGCACCGCCCGGGGCGGCCGTGGACCCCCGGCTCGTCCCCGCTGTCCCTCCCCGGGGGGCACTGACCCACGCGGGTGGGCGGTCCTGTGGGCGGGGCCTCGCCCAGGGAGGCGGGGCTTACAGACCCTCTTTTCCCCGCCCCCAGCCAGCCCCCCTTTCTCATTGGCCGACTCGAGCGTACCGGAGGCGAGAAGCCAATCAGGGCGAAGTGCCCGCCCCTGGGCGCCGTTCCCGCAGCCTCCATTGGGCGGATCAAGGGGAAACTGAGGCAGAGGGGCAGCTCCTGCCCGCCCCGGGCACCGGAGGTAGCGCGGCCGCTCCAGCCCCTTCCCCACCGGCCCCGCGGGCCGGATCCTGCCCCCAGCCCAGCCCGGGCCGGGAGCGGAGCCGGCCTGGGCCAGGAGCCGCAGCTCCCCCGGTCGTGCCCCCCCAGGAACCGGGCCAGGGCCCCGCGCCCCGGCAGCCCCGTGGGGCGCCCCACGGCAGTGAGCCCGTGGGGCAGGAGCTGCGCACTGGGGACGGAGCCCGTTCCCACGCTTGTCCCCCCGGCTCCGCCGGCTCCCCCGGCCGGCGGGCAGCACACAGGCAGCGCTCCCCGCTAAACCCCCTGCGCTGGGTGGAAGGAGCGCAGGAGACGTGGAGGAGGGACGGGACGGGGCGCCGGGCTGTGCCCCGGGCTGCAGCGGGGTGCCCAGCGCTCGCCCCCCCCATCCCTGCCTCAGTTTCCCCACCGGCGCTGCGTGCACCCCCCCCCGCCCGGCTCCGGAGGAAACAGCGCAGATACGCCGGGCGCCGGGGCCCGAGCAACGCCCCGAGCACCCCAGGGTCACCGACGGGACTCGGGGGGACGGGAGGGGACGCAGCACGGCCTCCCGCGCCCCAGTGGGTGCAGACAACCCCGCTCCCTCCCAGCCCCTGGCCCCCCACACACACACCCCCGTGCCCCAGCGCGTCCCCCTCCAGCCCCGGAGCAGCGGGACGCACGGGGGCAGGCTGAGACCGCCCGCAGCTCATCACACCCCCCGGGAGCAGCCGCCCGTAGGCCTCCAGCGCCCCCCCCCCCCCGCCCCGCGATGCCGGAGACCCCGAAGACCTCTCCCCACCACCACCACCCTCTCCCGCACCGGGGGGGGGGGGGAGAGAAGGGATCCCCCTCTCCGCGTTACCTTTCTCCTGCAGCGGGGCGCTCCCCTCCTCCCTGCTAACCTGGGCGATGATGGACTGGTGCTCCATGGGCGCCGGGGGGGGGGGAATGGGAGGGGGCGGCCCCCCCCGGCGCGGCCCCCGGGGGGGGAGGCGGGGCGGGGGCCGGCGGCGGCGCGGGGCGGCGGGCGCGGGAGCGGCGCCGCGGAGGAAACTTTGTTACAACATGGAGTTTCCTCCGCCCGGGCTGGGGCTGCAAACATGGAACCCGGGCGCGGTTTCAAGGAACCCCTTAAAAGGGCAACGCCGGGGGGGGGCCCCTACTCCTCCTCCTCCCACTCCCACCTCCGCCTCCTCGCACCCGCCCCGCGGGGGAGGAGCGGGGGTCCCCACCGAGACGCGACCGCCATCGGGGGTGCAGGGGGGTTGGCGGCCTCTGGGGAGGTGTCTGCGGCGCTTCTTTGGCTAGAAAGGACATCCCCCCCCGCTCCTTGAGCCATGGTGGTCGTACGGGGCTCCCCCACACCCCTCCGGCTGAGGGATAATGGAGAGGGGGATCAGCCCTGCTGTCACTCCCCCGGGTGTCACACCCACACCCCCCCCATTCAGCTGGCGGCCCCGGGGAAAGGACCCCCCTGCAGCCACCCCCGGCGTATGAAGCCCCCCCGCCATGCTGGGTGTCCCCTGGAGCGGAGACCCCCGGACCCGGTGGCTCTAGGCTGGGGGGGTCACCAGCTCCCCCCGGGGACAGGTTCCCTATTGCCAGAGCAGGCCAGTGTACGGGGCAACAGGTGCTGGGGGGCTGCACCAATAACCACCTGCTTTTTTCTTTCTTTCCCTCTTTCCCCTACAATTTCCCAATTATTTGGGAAATTAATATATCATCTATATATATATACTTCCCCCTGCAATTCCTCT
The DNA here is from genome assembly GCF_026419915.1 of Harpia harpyja. Lineage (NCBI taxonomy): Eukaryota > Metazoa > Chordata > Aves > Accipitriformes > Accipitridae > Harpia > Harpia harpyja. The sequence goes on from NC_068946.1 coordinate 39,787,854, forward strand.
CCTCCTGCCTTCTTGGGGAAGCGGGGCTGTTTCCAGGTGCCCACCGAAAAGCAGCTCTTACCGGGAGCTTGAGGATGTAACAACCCCTTCAGGAGAAACTCGTGCCCCCGCCCCAAGCCCCCCATGTGCTGGCATCCTCCCCAGCCCCTTTCCCCCAGCAGCCCTGTACCGCCGTGCCCCCAGGCAGCGACCGGCCCTGGGGAGTTTCCAGCCGGTCCCGGTCGCCTCCCCCCTTGCCATCTCGGCGGCAGGAGATGCTGTGCGCTCTGTCAGCCCTTCCCCGGGGGCAGAGCAGGTTGGAAATTCCCCAATCTGAGCTTGTTTGGGGTCTTTCCACCTCTCCCAGCTGCGGTTTGGGAGCTTCGGCGGCTGAGGTTGTCCTTTCTGGCCCGGGGGGGACCAGGGGCACTGGCGAGGCAGCGATGCCCGCGGCAGCGCACCCGGGTACCGCTCTGCCCCCCCGGCTCCCCGGGGCTGAGCCCGCCCCGTACGGTGGGAAACGAGTCTGGGAGGGGACCTGTCCCCCCCCCCCCGCCAGCGTGGGGCACAAGGGGGGGGGCACGACACATGCCCACAGGTGACCCCTCTGGGAAACGGGGTCCGGCATCGGGAGGTACCGTACCCCCCCGGGGAGCCGGGATGCTGCGGGGCCGGCGGGACCAGGCAGGCGGTGGAAGCGCTGGCAGAGCAAAAAGCCGGTTCGCACCTGCGGCTCCCGCTCTCCCAGCTGGGCGCAGGGCACCACGATCCCGCGGGGGGGCCGTGGCAGGGACCGGGCTTGCGGCTGGGAACCGGGACACCGCGTCCTGCCACCTCCTCTGCCTGCTCTGAGGGTGGGCAGCGGTCGTGCCTCAGTTTCCCTGCCCCTCCGCAGCGCCGGACAGGGAGGCAGCCGGCTCCCCTGGCCAGGCAGCCAGCACTGCCCCCCTGCCCGGCTAGGAGGAAGAGGAAGGAAGAGGCTGTGCTTCCTCCGCTCTCTATCATGGGCTGACCTGTGCTGCTCCTTTAGCCCAGGTGGAGCCAGGCAGGATGCCTGCCTCGTCCCCAGCGGGCTTGCTGGCCTGGGCTGGGCTGCCGGTGGGTGCCAGGGGATGCTGCCCACCGTGGGGACAGCTGTGGAGGCCACACGCTGTCCCTACCAGGACCCCTGTCCCTCTGGCCAAATCCTTCTCTTCCTTCCATGACGAGCCATGAGCAGGCAGCAGCCCCAGCTCAGCCAGGCTCTGCTTGTCCTCTAATTAATGTAATTAGCAAAGTCTCCAGGCCAGATGCCCGCAGCGGCAGTTGGAGCATTACTTCCAGCTTTGCTGCCTGCTCAGGGGCAGCTGGGGAGCCCGGGGGGACATTGTCCCCATCTTGGGGTTGTGGGACAAGCTGGGGACACGGGGCTTGTGGGATGAGGGGCCTCATCCTGCACCCCCAGGCCAGGCCAGGAGCAGGCAGACCCCAGCTGCATGTATGGGCTGCAGCTTGTGGGTACAGGGCAGAAAGGCACCCCTGCCTCCGGGACCCCTCTGTGCCACCCCAGTGCCCCCAGGCTGGGGTCCCGGTTATGCTGTCCCCTGTTGCCCCAGCTACCATGGCCTGAGGAGCTCTGCCCCACGGAGTGCTGCCCCACGGAGTGCTGCCCCACAGCCGGGACCTCGGGCTGGGCACCTCCTGCTAAGAGCTGGGCCCAGGCAGGTGCCCCCGGTCCGGGGATGCCCTGGGGCAGGAGTCCCGGCCAAAGAAGGGTGATGCCTGCAGGCACAGCCCTAGGGACCCCCTGCCCCCCCGACGAGCCGTGGGGCTGATCCCTGTGCCCCCTAGCCCCGACCCCGGGGTGGGGGTGCCTCTTGCAGCCACGGGGGGGGGGGGGTCCCTGCTCCGCCTCCCCACGGCCAGTGGCGGCCTCGGCGACGGGGGTCGGCTGCGCCCCTTGGAGGGGGGGGGACACACACACACGACCCCGCCTTTCGGTGGGCCCCACCGCTCTGGCTCCTCCTTCAAGCAGCCCGAAGCCGGGCCAAAGCGGGGGCGGGGGGGGAGGCACCTCCCCACCCCGATCGGCATCGCCCTTTTAAGGAAGGGGAAATTCTTCACATAAACAAGCGCGGCCCCCGGGAGCGGGGGGGTGCCCCCTTCCCGGAGGTGGGGGGGGGAGCACGGGACGGGAGGGGTCAGCCCCCCCCAAATTACCCCCCCCCACCTCCCGGCCGTGCTGGTTTGGGAAGGGGGATTTTGGGGTTGGGGGGGGGTGCTGGGGAGAGGGGGGGGAGCCTTGAAACAGCCAGGGAGCGTCTCACAAGTGCGGACCTCGGCGGGGGGCGAAGTGCGGCGGGACCCCCCCACCCAGGGTGCGGGGGTGCGGGGCCGCGGGAGGGGGGGGGGGGGGCGACGGCCGCCCCCGGGGAGGGCCCAAGCGGCTCCGCATCCGCATCCGGCGGGGCCTGCAGGCGGGAAACGGGGCATCCGGGGCGGGGAGGGCACGGTGGGGCCCCCCACCTCCCCGCTCCCCCCGGGGGAATGCGAAGAACTGGGGCTGAGGCCCCCCTTCCGCGCCCCCACGGTCACGCGTGGGTCTATGCAACCCCCCCGCCGAGCCCCCGCAGCCTGGGGCAAAGGGTCCGGGCCGGGGTATGGGGGGGCCGTGGGCGTCCCCTCCCCGCCCCGGGGTCGCGTAGCAGCAGCGAGGCTGAGGCCAGGTTACAAACACGACATTTATCAGCCCCCCCCCCCCCCCAAATTTAGGAGCCCCCCGTGGGGCTCCAGCCGGTCCGGTCCGGGGGCTGGGGCCGGTCCCGGGCAGCGGGGCTGGCCGTCCCGGCTCCCCTGGCGCTGGCCCCGCCGTCCCCGGGCGGCGAGGGATGGTTAGCGGTCCTGGGAGGTGATTAGCGGTCCCGGGCGGTAATTAGCGGTCCCGGGGGCCGGCGGTTCCCGGCACTAATGAGGAGGGAAGATCTCCGGGGCGGCTCATTCACTGAAGCCTCTGTGCCAAGGGCTGGGGGCACCTCCCGCTGCTTCCCCCCCCCCCCCCCGCATCCAGCCTGAACCAGCACCCCTGAATTGGGGGGGTGCGCTAAAAACTTGGGGGGTGGTCTGCCCGCTGTTAACCCCTTCCTTGCTGGCTGCATCTCTGGCCAGAACATCATCCCCAGGCTCAGCGTGGCATCGAATCGGTGCCCAGTGCGGGGGGCCGTGCTGGGCAGGGAGGGGGGACGGGGTCTGTTACCGGGTCCCTGCCAGCACTGGCTGGTCGAGGGAGACGCCGAAGCTGAACCGGCTGTGGTGGCCCCGGGCCAGGAACCGGGCTCCATGCGCGATGCTGCAGGTCCAGATCTGTGGGGGCAAAGAGGGCAGGTCGATGGGCACCCACGGGGGATGCCACCCCCCACCCGGCTACCCCTTCCCGCGGTGCCAGCCCTACCAGGTAGGCGACGAAGGCCACGTAGGCAGCCAGCAGCAGGCCCAGGGGTATGTGGTACCCCAGGCCCCGCAGCGTGGGCAGAAAGTCCACCACGAAGTAGATGTTGATGGCGCAGACCAGCCCCGTGATGAGGATCATCAGCACCTTCCCCGGGCTGTGGGCAGGGGAGCGGGCATCAGCGGCAGGGCAGACTCCCCACCCCATGTCCCGCTGGGCACAGCGGTCTGGGGGATCTGGGTTTGTAGGTGAGCAAGACCCCAGCTGGGACATCTCTGCACCCCACGGCCATACTAGATCCCCACGATGGGGCTCTGGGCATGGGCTTTGGCCACTCTCTGAATGCAGGGCTGGCAGTGCCAGGAGGGTGCTGAGGACCCAGGGATGCCCGAGGGCACCAGACGTGGCATTGGGATGAGGATGGAGAGGGCAGTGATGGGGTCTGTCCCGCTCTGGCTGCCCAGGGCAGGTGGGAATGGACATGCCCCCCCCCAATGCCCATACACCAACTGCCCCCACGGCATGGCTTGGGGAGGCAGGATGGGCCAAAGGGAGGGTGCCTGCAGCCGGTGTGCCCCACTCTGCCCTCCCTGTCCCGTGCCTGCCCCTGCCCTGGCACTCACAGGCCGTTGGTGAAGTCCTGCATGAGCGGGCGCAGGCTGGTGAAGGTGAGGACGGGCAGGACAGCAAAGGGCAGCTGGAAGGAGAGGAGGATGAGGGGGGGCATGGCTGCCAGGCCGGGGTGTTGGGGGGCTAGGTGAAGGCCCCCCCCCCTTACCAAGATGCTCTGCAGGACGTTGAGCAGGTCATTCATGCCCGTGAGGTGGCTGACATCCTTGAAGGCAGCCACAAAGACGGTGGGCAGGATGGCGAAGGAGCGGGTGAAGACCACCCGGGCGAAGCGGGACCAGCGGAGCTGCAGGAAGCCCTGGGGACACGGCAAAACTTGTGCCCTCGCCATGCCTGGGGCATCATGCCAGGGTGGCTCCCCCCAAACCCTGGCTCAGAGGAACACGGGGGGGGGGCATCACCCCCTCTCCTGTGCCAAGGTGCTGAGCGGGCCCTTGCAGGGCTGCTGGGCCCCGCTAGATGTCAGCTCCAGCTCATTAAGCAAATGATCTCATTAGGGGAACACTGCGTGGGGCACCCACAAGGTGCCTCTGGGAGAGGGTGTCACAGGGGGCGGGGGTGGCCATGCAGTGGCAATGGGTGCCATCAGGAAGCTGCCACCCACCGGGTGGGCAATGCCCCATGCCCAGCTCCCTGCAGGAATGGGGGGCAATTAACTCTGCCAAATACCCCAGAGTGGGGGGTGCTGCCCATAGGACCCCCCACCCAGGGCCCACCCATGATTCTCCCCCTTCCCAGCTGCTCCCCGTGGGGGTGAGGGCCAGCATCCCGGTCCCTCACCTCCATGACAAACTGCCCTGCGTAGGTCCCGGTCATCGTGGAGCTCTGTCCTGCTGCGAGGATCCCAATGGCCCAGATGTACAGTGCCACCGCCCCGAAATAGCATCCCAGGATGACGCCCTGTGCAGGGACACTTCCATGGGCACCCCAAAGCATCCCTCAACCTGGGCACCCCATCAGCTCCCAGCCTTCCAGCAGGGTCACAGCAGCCCCCAGCCTCAGGGGTCAATAACGGGGCACGCTATGTCCCCCAAATGCGTACAGATGCCTGCTGGGCGCAACCCGGGGCCACTCACCCCCTGGTAGATATCCACAGAGACCGTCTCATTGTTGTTGGGGAAGATGCTGGCATACTGGCTGATGCTGCTGTTGACACACTTGTTGTGCTGCAAGGCATGGTGGGCACGAGCGTGATGGCCACCCAGTAGCCCCCCCAGACACGGGGGGACACCCCCCCCATGGGACACCCACTCTCCAAGGGATGCTCGCCCTGCCCGTCTCCACAGCTGGGCATAGACGTCACCTCCCTCCCCACGGGCATGAGGTGACACTCACTACATCCTCATTTCGCTGGCGGTAGAAAGCCTCGCCGAAGACAGCCATGACGAAGAGGTTGATGAGGAAGGAGACAAAGAGGGCCAGGCAGGACTCGGTCAGGAAATACATGTTGGCCTCCCGCACCGCCTCCTTCTTGGACCGGTCGATCTCCCGTGTCTGGGCACGGCGGGTGACATGGGTGCCACAGGGTCAGGTGAGCACCTCTGTCCCACAGCCAGGACCATCTGGTCCCCACCAAAGTGTCCCCTGAGACACCCTGGGGTAGCAGTCCCCATGGCAGTGCCCTGGTCTCACCTTGACCAAGGAGGAGTGGAGGAAGATGTTATGGGGCATAATGATGGCGCCAACGATGCCCACGGCCTGGAGCAGCTCCTCTCGCCCGCAGCCCGGGCAGTAGGGCAGGAAAATTCCCTTCAGCACCTCCACCTGCCCCGGCCTCACCACCACGTACTGGGGACCGGTGGGAAGGGGCACTGTGAGCTGGCCCCCACCCTGCTGCAGCCCAGTGACAGTGGGGACGCCCTGTGGGGGTCCCCTGCCAGCACCCTGCAGGGAAAGCGGTGTCCCCAGCTCCCCCCTTCACCTCATAGCCGAAGGTCAGGGCCATGATGGTGATGAGAAGGCCGAAGAAAGCCTCCAGCTTGCGGAGCCCTAGAGGGATCGAGAGATGGGGTGGGACAGAGCGGGGGACACCAGTGCCACATCGGCATCAGGGCTGGCTGGGTGAGTGTCCCCCCCCCCGTCCCCTCACGCCGGCACTCACCGTACTTGTCGAGGAAGAGGAAGAAGAGGGTGTCCACGATGGTGATGAGGACCCCACCCCAGAGGGGGATGCTGCGGGACAGCAAGGGGGGGGCATTGGACATGTGACCCTCAGTGGAGAGGGGCCATGGGGGAGGCTTGGAGGTACTCGTGGGGCGGCTCACCGGCCGGCTGAGAGCAGGCTGAAGGCGATGGGCTGTCCCGATCACCTCCTGCATGTCAGAGCCGATGATGGCGATCTCTATCATGAGCCAGAGCAGCACACGGGGCACCTGGAGGGGCCGGGGCACCATGAGGTGTCTGAGCCCACAGGGGGCTTGGCCCCAGGCGAGCTGGCACAACCTCCAGGGTGGAGACCCCTGTCCCTGTCCCCAAGCTGTGGCAGGCCACCCAGAGCAACATGGGGATGCCAGGAGACGCCTCCCACGACACAATCTCAGGGTGCAAGATGGATCCTAAAACCCAGCCTACCCCCACCTCCCCATCCCTGCCCCAGTGGGGAGCTGAGGACAGGACCCAGCTGCCTGGGTATGGTGGTCCTGGTGGGGTGCAGGGGCAGAGGGATGTATCCAGCTCTCCTTTTGGGAGCTGTCATTCATCCAACGTACCTCATCACTCATTCCCCTCCATCAAGTTCCTGCCGACTAGACGGGACCCCTAGCCCCCCCACCTCCTTTGCCATGTGACTCCCCTGAGCCCCCCCAACTCCCTGCACCAACGTGCCCAGGCTCGCCCCGCGTCTCGGCTGCGCGTCGCTGCCCCAACACCCGGGCTCACCCCCCTGCCGGGGGACCGCGCTCACATGTCCCCAAATTGGACCAGGACACTGAGGCAACTGCTTCCCCCCCGCCTCGTGCCGGGCGCCCATACTGCAGGGGTTTGTGGGCACTAGATGGGGGGCACGAGGGCTGGGGGGGCTTTGGGGAGCCCCTGGGAGACGTGGGGCTCTTGCAGCATCTTCCCTGCTCCTCTCCAGCCCCCCCCAGTCCCTGCCAGGACTGTCACCAGCCCAAGTGTGGGGGTCCCCCCCAGGCTGTGACCCCCCGGGGGGGCTCCCCGTGGCTGCTCACCTTGGGGTAATAGAGGTAGCAAATCTCACCCAGGTCCTTCCCTGTCACCACACCCAGCCGGATGGCCAGGCGCTGGCACAGCAGCCCCAGGACGGTGGCCCACAGCAGCACCCACAGCAGCTGGGGGGGGGCAGAATGGAGGGAAGTAGCAGGGGCTGGGCACCAGGCAGGATGCAACCGCCCGGGGCTCCCAGCAAAGGTTATCAACTAGCCCCAGGGACACGGGAAAGAGAAGCCCAGAGAGGCTGGAGGTGGTCCCCAGCCCGGGCAGAGGGGTGGCCCTCTTGCACCCCTGGGTGCCTTCCCCCAGTGCCAAGGGCCCCCCCGTGCCCTTCCCGCTCCCCGGGCTGGGGAAGCCGGTTCCCCATGGGGCTGGGCGGCCGTTGGCGCAGGAGAGGTTACGAAACCTCCGGCTGCTTCCTGACCCGGGGGCCGGGGGGGCCCGGGGCTCACCGTGAACCCCGCCACTGCCCCGCACTGCAGGTCCGACTCCACGTTGCCTGGGTCCAGGTAGGCGATGCTCATGAGGAAGCCGGGACCGGTGAAAGCCCAGAGTTTCCTAAAGCTGAAAACCGGGCTGGGACAAGGCAGCAGGTCAGAGCGAGGAGCTCTCATTCAAAACCAGTGTCTCCCAGTTGCACTCCCAATGCCTTTAGCCCAGTGCTGGGAAGCCCTGTGCCAGGTGCATTTCGCACACAGAAGACATTTCTTCCACCTGCTTTGGGGAAGAACGGCTGCCCCCCAGCC